>NC_052148.1:4686555-4986555 GCF_902713615.1 Scyliorhinus canicula | reverse complement strand
ACCAACAAAAAGGAAGGACGGTAGAAAGAGGGAAAATCGACCGTGGATATCTTAGGAAATAAGGAAGAGTATCAAATTGAAGGAAAAAGCATCCAAAGTGGCAAAGATTAGTGGGAGACTGGAGGACTGGGAAATCTTTAAGGGGCAACAGAAAGCTACTACAAAAGCTATAAAGAGAGAGACAGATTATGAGAGTGAACAGGCGCCAGAATGTGGCGACTAGGGGCTTTTCAGGTAAATATTGGTCCTGTAGAGGATGAGATGGGTGATTTAATAATGGGATATGAGGAAATGGCTGAGGAACTGAACAGGTTTTATGGGTCTGTCTTCACAGTGGAAGACACAAGTAACATGCCAGTAACTGATAGAAATGAGGCTATGACAGGTGAGGACCTTGAGATGATTGTTACCATGAAGGAAATAGTGATGGGCAAGCTCAAAGGGCTAAAGGTGGACAAGTCTACTGTCACTGATGGAATGCATCCCAGAATGCTAAAAGTGATGGCTCGGGAAATTGCAAATGCACAATGATAATTTACCAAAATTCACTAGATTCTGGGATGGTCTCGGTGGATTAGAAATGAGCAAACGTGACACCACTGTTTAAAAAAGGAGATAGGCAGAGAGCGGGTAATTTTAGGCCAGTTAGCTTAACTTCGGTTGTAGGGAAGATAGAACATAGAACAGTACAGCACAGAACAGGCCCTTCGGCCCTCAATGTTGTGCCGAGCCATGATCACCCTATACCCGTAACCCAACAACACCCCCCTTAACCTTACTTTTATTCGGACACTACGGGCAATTTAGCATGGCCAATCCACCTAACCCGCACATCTTTGGACTGTGGGAGGAAACCGGAGCACCCGGAGGAAACCCACGCACATGGGGGGAGGACGTGCAGACTCCACACAGACAGTGACCCAGCCGGGAATCGAACCTGGGACCCTGGAGCTGTGAAGCATTTATGCTAACCACCATGCTACCCTGCTGCCCCTAAGATGCTGGAATCTATCATCAAAGAAGAAATAGCGAGACGTCTGCATGGAAATTGTCCCATTGGGCAGACGCAGCATGGGTTCATAAAGGGCAGGTCGTGCCTGACTAATTGAGTGGACTTTTTTGAGGACCCTACCAGAGCAGTAGATAATGGGGAGCCAGTGGATGTGGTATATTTGGATTTCCGGAAAACCTTTGGCAAAGGTTGCTGCACAGGATAAAGATGCATGGCATTAAGGGTAAAGTAGTAGCATGGATAGAGGATTGGTTAATTAATAGAAAGCAAAGATTGGGGATTAATGGGTGTTTCTCTGGTTGGCAATCAGTAGCTAGTGGTGTCTCTCAGGGATCAGTGCTGGGACCGCAATTGTTCACAATTTGCTTCAATGATTTGGAGTTGGGGACCAAGGGCAATATGTCCAAGTTTGCAGACAACACTAAGATGAGTGGTAAAGCAAAAAGTGCAGAGGGTACCGGAAGTCTGCAGAGGGATTTGGATCGGTTCAGTGAATGGACTAGGGTCTGGCAGATGGAATACCATGTTGACAAATGTGAGGTTATCCACATTGGTAGGAATAACAGCAAACAGGATTATTAATTAAATTACAAAATATTAAAACATGGCGCTGCGCAGAGACCTGGGTGGGCTCATGCAAGAGTCGCAAACTGTTGGTTTGCAGTTACAACAGGTGATTAAGAAAGAGAATGGAATTTTGTTGTTCATTGCTCGTGAGATGGAGTTCAAAACTAGGGAGGTTATGCTGCAATTGTATAAGGTTTCAGTGAGGCCATGCCTGGAGTATTGAGTTCAGTTGTGGTTCCCTTACCTGAGAATGGACGGACTGGAGGTTGTGCAAAGGAGATTCACTAGGTTAATCCCAGAGCTGAAGGGGTTGGATTACGAGGAGAAGTTGCATAGTCTGGGTCTGTACTCGTTGGAATTTAGAAGGATGAGGGAGGGATCTTCTAGAAACATATAAAATTATGAAGGGAATAGATAGGATCGATGCTGGCAGGTTATTTCCACTGGCGGGTGAAAGCAGAACTAGGGGACACAGCCTCAAAATAAGGGGAAATAGATTGAGGACTGAGTTTAGGAGGAACTTCTTCACCCAAAGGCTTGTGCATCTATGGAGTTCCTTGCCCAGTGAAGCAGTTGAGGCTCCTTCATTAAATGTTTTTTAGACAACGGTGGATAGCTTTTTGAAGAATAAAGGGATTTAGGGTTATGGTGTTCGGGTCGGAAAGTGGAGCTGAGTCCACAAAAGATCAGCCATGATCTCATTGAATGGTGGAGCAGGCACAAGGGTCCATGTGGCCTACATCTGCTTCTAGTTCTTATGTTTTTATGTTCTTATGTGCCTGTCAGGCAGGGAGGAAGTGGTCAAGCAAGGGACGCGTGATTTACTAAAGTAGTTGAATCACATGTCAAGAGGAAGAAGGAGGCTTATGTAAAGATGAGACGTGAAGGTTCAGTTAGGGCGCTCGAGAGTTACAAGTTAGCTAGGAAGGATCTAAAGAGACAGCTAAGAAGAGCCAGGAGGGGACATGAGAAATCTTTGTCAGGTAGGATCAAGGATAACCCTAAAGCTTTCTATAGGTATGTGAGGAATAAATGAATGACTAGGGTAAGAGGTGGGCCTGTCAAGTGATGTTGTGCGTGGAGTCCGAGGAGATAGGAGAGGTGCTGAATGAATATTTTTCATCCGTATTCACACAGGAAAAAGACAATGTTGTTGAGGAGAATAATGAGGTACAGGCTACTAGACTTAAAGGGCTTGAGGTTCATAAGGAGGAGGTGGTCTTGGAAACGTTCATAAGAGATGGGATTTGTAATCATCTGGAAGGGAATAATTTAGTGATCATCAACACTGTTCTGTGAAGGGTAGGCCGTGCATCAGAAACCTTATTGAGTTCTTTGAGAAGGTGACCAAACAGGTGGTTGAGCGGAAAGCACTTGATTGGTGAACATGAATTCAGTAAAGCGTTTGATAAGGTTGCCCATGGTAGGCTATCGCATTAAATACAGAGGCATGGGATTCAGGGTGAATTAGCAGTTTGGGTCAGAAATTGGCTAGTTGGAAGAAGACAAATTTGATAAGAAATGTTCAGCCGGAGTTCAGTTACTAGTGGTGTAAACTAGTACATTTGGGGCCACTGCTGTTTGTAATTTTTATCAATGAAATGGAGGAGGGCATACAAGGATGACTAAAGTTGCAGATGGCACTGAAGTCGGTGGAATTATGGACAGTGTGGAAGGATGTTGCAAGTTACAGAGGGACATAGATAAGCTGCAGAGCTGGCTGAGAGACGGCAAATAGAGTTTAATGCAGAAAAGTGTGAGGTGATTCATTTTGGAAGGAATAACAGAAAGACAGAGTACTGGGCTAATGGTAAGATTCTTGGTAGTGTGGATGAGCAGAGAGATCACGGTCTCCATGTACATAGATCCCTGAAAGTTGTCATCCAGGTTGATAGGGTTGTTAAGAAGGCGTACGGTGTGTTAGCTTTTATTGGCAGATGGATTGAGCCATGAGGTCAAATTGCAGCTGTACAAAATTCTGGTTCGGCCACATTTGGAGTGTTGCATGCAATTCTGGTCATTGCATTACAGGAAGAATATGGAAGCATTAGTAAGGGTGCAGAGGAGATTCATCAGGATGTTGCCTGTTATGGAGGGAAGACCTAATGAGGGAAGGCAGAGGGACTTGAGGCTGTTCACATTAGAGGGAAGAAGGTTCAGATGTGACTTAATTGAGGCAGACAAGATGATCAGAGGATTAGATACGGTGGACAGTGAGAACCTTTTTCCTCGGCTGCTGATTTCTAGAACGAGGGTACATCGCTTTCAATTGAGGGAGATAAATACAGGACAGATGTCAGAGGTAGGTTCTTTACTCAGAGAGTAGTAAGGCCGTGGAATGCCCTGCCTGCAACAGTAGTCGACTCACCAATATTAAGGGCATTTAAATGGTCATTGGATAAACATAAGGATGATAAGAGAATAGTGTAGATGGGCTTGACAATGGTTTCACAGGTCGGTGCAACATGGAGGGCCGAAGTGCCTGTACTGTTCTATGTTCTGAAGTGACTCAGGACATTTTACTGCATTAAAGGAACTATTATAAATGCAAGTTGTTGGCGATCATTACCAGTATCTCAAATCATTGCTCAGATGGCCTCTACTCATTTCTACTCTGTCAGATTCTGTTACCTTTCTGCTACATGTGTACATTTAAGGTCTCATTTTTCTCGCACAGCGGTTGTCCAACCACCATCAAACCTACGCTTCTCGGACATCTCGAGGAAAAGTTTCCGGATGGACTGGGATCATGGATCGGAGGAGGCGGACCAGTACAGAATCAGCTGGGTTCCATCTGCAGGAGGGGACAAAAAAGAGGTGATGAAATCCATACTTTCTGCTTCTGTGTCGCTCCAGCTGATTTTTAAATCTGCCTTGCAACATGCGAGTGTGAAGCAAAACCGCTGTCAGACAGATCTGTATATGTATGAAAATGTTCCTCCTTTCCAGGAACAATGTTTCATTGTATCCTTGTAATCCTTTCCACACTTGCCCACTCAAAGAAGAGCATTTGAGTAATGAACAAAACAGTCCAAATTAGTTTATTCCTTCAATTTAATACTCTGCAGAAATACTCCACATGACCACGAGGGAATGCCACTGGGAAAGGTGGCTGCAGCCAAGGGTTGGTAAAGGATTTTAAGGTCCTTGCAGCCCCCTGAGTGATATCAAATTCAAACATCCCCATTTAATTAAGGGAATCAGTTTGCAGAAAACAAATTGGTTTCATGCACTGAACGCATCTTGACCTTCGCTTTGTGCCTTATCTTTCAGATGATTATAAATGGCAAAGAGACAAGCCAGGTTTTAGAAAACCTGAATCCTGACACCAAATATGATGTTTCCCTTACTGCCATCTACCCAGACAAGACGGAAAGTGAAGACGTTTCAGCCTCCCAGCGTACAGGTAAGTCTTCAGTATATAAAAATCTCCATTAGTCTTTTCTACCCCCTTAGCAATTATCTTCAAATATTGAAAAGAGGACAAAGTGAATGGAAAGCACATGCTGCATACTGTGATGTGCAGCAGATCACAATGTCCTTCAGGATGGGGTGTGGGATTAGTATGTTCCGCTGGATTCTCTGCTTCTGCTGTTGCAAAGTGTATCTATTGGCTTCATTGGCTAGCCTGCTTGTGTCCAATATTCCTGGGCCATACAGCACCTTCAGCCAGATAAATCTATAAAACCACAGAATTCCGACAGTGTAGAAGGTGGCTATTTGGCCTTGTGTGTCTGCACCGACCCTCTGAAAGAGCAACCGAAATAGGCCCACTCCCCTGCCCAATCCCTGAAACCTACCCTAACCGGCACATCTGGGACTATTTAGCATGACCAATCCACCTAATGTGCACATCTTTGGACTCTGGGAGGAAATCGGTTGACCCAGAGGAAACCCACAAAGGAACGGAGAGAACGTACAAGCGCCACACAGACAACCTACCGAGGCAGGAATTGAACCCAGTTCCTGGCGCTGTGAGGCAGCAGTGATAACCCAACCCCTGATTAATTTATGCCTCCCTCAACTTGCCTCCTCTTTTATTTATGGACCCGCTTCCCCAACCCCTTATCTATTCCTTATAGAAAAATGATTGGCCTCATCCCATTTCCCTACTACCTGGGCGTAACTTGCCTACACAAAGGTAAATAATAATCATATTTGTATTTACCTAACATATTTTAACAGTCTCAAGTATCTTTACTGGATGACATCAGCAGATTGATAATCATTTCAGTTAAACGAGTGATGTTTGTTTTTAGAGAACTTGAAACAATATTGGCCCATCCCGTTTTGCTGAAGGTGAAAGGGGCGGCATGTGGCACAGTGGCTAGCACTGGGACTGCGGCACTGAGAAGACAGAGGGTGGCGATGGATGGAAAATTTTCAGACTGGAGACCAGTTACCAGCGGTGTACCACAGGGTTCTGTGCTGGGTCCTCTGCTTTTTGCCGTACCAGCCTCCCCGAACAGGCGCCGGATTGTGGCGACTAGGGGCTTTTCACAGTAACTTTGTTTGAAGCCGACATGTGACAATAAGTGATTTTCATTTCATTTTCATTTCATTTAATTTCATTTATGACTTTTATCAACGACTTGGAGGAGGGGGCTGAAGGCTGGGTCAGTAAGTTTGCTGATGACACAAAGATTAGTGGAGCCATGGATGAGGTGCAGGGCTATTGTCGGCTGCAAAGAGACATTGATAGGATGCAGAGCTGGGCAGAAAAATGGCAGATGGAGTTTAACCCTGATAAGTGCGAGGTGATTCATTTTGGAGAACAAAATTGAATACGGATTAAAGGGTCAACCCATGAATTCATTTGGGTGGAAATTTGGAATAGTAAGGTGAAAAAGTCACTGACAGGAGTAGTCTATAGACCACAAAAGAATAAAATATGGTGGGGTAGTCAATTAACAAAGAAATAACTGATGCATGTAGAAATGGTGCAGTCGTTATCAAGGGGGATTTTAATCTACCTGTCGATTGGTTTAACGAGATCGGTCAATGCATCCTGGAGGAAGAGTTTACAGAATGTATCCGTGATAGTTTCCTAGAACATTATGTAATAGAACCTACAAGTGAACAAGCAGTCCTAAATCTGGTCCTGTATCATGAGATAGGATTTACTAATGATCTCTTAGTTAGGGATCCTCTCTCAAGGAGTGATCACAGTATGGTGGAATTTAAAATACAGATGGAGGGTGAGAAGGTGAAATCAAACAGTATTGTTTTGTGCTCAAACAAAGCAGATTACAATGAGATGAGAGAAGAGCTAGCTAAGGTAGACTGGGAGCAAACACTTTATGGTGAAACAGTTGAGGAACAGTGGAGAACCTTCCAAGCAATTTTTCACTGTTGATACCAACAAAAAGGAAGGACAGTAGAAAGAGGGAAAATCGACAATGGATATCTAAGGAAATAAGGGAGAGTATCAAATTGAAGGAAAAAACATCCAAAGTGGCAAAGATTAGTGGGAGACTAGAGGCTGGGAAATCTTTAGGGGGCAACAGAAAGCTACTACAAAAGCTATAATGAAGCGTAAGATAGATTGTGAGAGTGAACAGGTGCAGGAATGTCACAACTAGGGGCTTTTCAGGTAAATATTTTTCCTGTAGAGGATGAGAAGGTTGATTTAATAATGGGAGTTGAGGAAATGGCTGAGGAACTGAACAGGTTATTTGGGTCTGTCTTCACAGTGGAAGACACAACATGCCAGTGACTGATAGAAATGAGGCTATGACAGGTGAGGACCTTGAGATGATTGTTATCACGAAGGAGATAGTGGTGGGCAAGCTCATAGGGCTAAAGGTAGACAGGTCGCCAGGCCCTGATGGAATGCATCCCAGAGTGCTAAAAGAGATGGCTAGGGAAAATGCAAATGCACTAGTGTTAATTTACCAAAATTCACGAGACTCTGGGATGGTCCCGGCGGATTGGAAATGAGCAAATGTGACACCACTGTTTAAAAAAGGAGATAGGCAGAGAGCAGGTAATTATAGGCCAGTTAGCTTAACTTCGGTAGTAGGGAAGATGCTGGAGTCTATCATTAAAGATGAAATAGCAAGACGTCTGGATGGAAATTGTCTCATTGGGTAGACGCAGCATGGGTTCATAAAGGGCAAGGTCGTGCCTTACTAATTGAGAGTAATTATTTGAGGACCTTCCAAAGTGGTAGATAATGGGGAGCTAATGGATGTGGTATGTCTGGATTTCAAGAAAACCTTTGGCAAGGTGCCACACAAAACTTTGCAGCACACGATAAAGATGCATGGCATTAAGGGTAAAGTAGTAGATTGGATAGAGGATTGGTTAATTAATAGAAATCATAGAGTAGGGATTAATGGGTGCTTCTCTGGTTGGCAATCAGTAGCCAGTGGTTTCAGGGATCAGTGCTGGGCCCGCAATTGTTCACAATTTGCTTCAATGATTTGGAGTTGGGGACGAAGGGCAACATGTCCAAGTTTGCAGACAACACTAAGATGAGTGGTACAGCAATAAGTGCAGGGGATACTGGAAGTCTGCAGAGGGATTTGGATGGGTTAAGTGAATGGACTAGGGTCTGGCAGATGGAATACAATGTTGACAAATGTGAAGTTATCCACTTTGGTAGGAATCAGAGCAAACAGGAATATTAATTAAATGATAAATTATTAAAACATGCTGGAGGGGCAGGCTCGAGGGGCCATGGGGCCTATGCCTGCTTCTAGTTCTTATCTCCTTATGTGCCTGTCAGGCAGGGAGGAAGTGGTCCAGTGAGGGAATCGTGGGTTACTAAAGTAGTTGAATCACTTGTCAAGAGGAAGAAGGAGGCTTATGTAAAGATGAGACGTGAAGGTTCAGTTAGGGTGCTCGAGAGTTACAAGTTAGATAGGAAGGATCTAAAGAGACAGCTACGAAGAGCCAGGAGGGGACGTGATAAATCTTTTGTTACTAGTGGTGTACCACAAAGAACTGTTTTGGAGCCACTGCTGTTTGTCATTTTTATAAATGGCCTGGAGGAGGGCATAGGAGATGGGTGAGTAAATCTGCAGGTGGCACTCAACTCGCTGGAGTTATGGACAGTGCGGAAGGATGTTGCAAGTTATAGAGGGACATAGATAAGCTGCAGAGCTGGCTGAGAGATGGCAAATAGAGTTTAATGCAGAAAAGTGTGAGGTGATTCATTTTGGAAGGAATAACAGGAAGACAGAGTACTGAGCTAATGGTAAGATTCTTGGTAGTGTAGATGAGCAGAGGTATCTCGGTGTCCATGTCCATAGATCCCTGAAAGTTGCCACCCAGGTTGATAGGTTTGTTAAGAAGGCGGACGGTGTGTTAGCTTTTATTGGCAGATGGATTCAGTTTCAGAGCCATGAGGTCAAATTGCAGCCGTACAACATTCTGGTGTGGCCACATTTGGAGTGTTGAGTGCAATTCTGGCCACTGCATTACAGGAAGAATCTGGAAGCATTACATAAGAACATAAGAACATAAGAACTAGGAGCAGGAGTAGGCCATCTGGCCCCTCGAGCCTGCTCCGCCATTCAATGAGATCATGGCTGATCTTTTGTGGACTCAACTCCACTTTCCGGCCCGAACACCATAACCCTTAATCCCTTTATTCTTCAAAAAACTATCTATCTTTACCTTAAAAACATGTAATGAAGGAGCCTCAACTGCTTCACTGGGCAAGGAATTCCATAGATTCACAACCCTTTGGGTGAAGAAGTTCCTCCTAAACTCAGTTCTAAATCTACTTCCCCTTATTTTGAGGCTATGCCCCCTAGTTCTGCTGTCACCCGCCAGTGGAAACAACCTGCCCGCATCTATCCTATCTATTCCCTTCATAATTTTAAATGTTTCTATAAGATCCCCCCTCATCCTTCTAAATTCCAACGAGTACAGTCCCAGTCTACTCAACCTCTCCTCATAATCCAACCCCTTCAGCTCTGGGATTAACCTAGTGAATCTCCTCTGCACACCCTCCAGCGCCAGTACGTCCTTTCTCAAGTAAGGAGACCAAAACTGAACACAATACTCCAGGTGTGGCCGCACTAACACCTTATACAATTGCAACATAACCTCCCTTGTCTTAAACTCCATCCCTCCAGCAATGAAGGACAAAATTCCATTTGCCTTCTTAATCACCTGTTGCACTTGTAAACCAACCTTCTGTGACTCATGCACTAGCACACCCAAGTCTCTCTGAACAGCGGCATGCTTTAATATTTTATCGTTTAAATAATAATCCCGTTTGCTGTTATTCCTACCAAAATGGATAACCTCACATTTGTCAACATTGTATTCCATCTGCCAGACCCGAGCCCATTCACTTAACCTATCCAAATCCCTCTGCAGACTTCCAGTATCCTCTGCACTTTTCGCTTTACCACTCATCTTAGTGTCATCTGCAAACTTGGACACATTGCCCTTGGTCCCCAACTCCAAATCATCAATGTAAATTGTGAACAATTGTGGGCCCAACACGGATCCCTGAGGGACACCACTAGCTACTGATTGCCAACCAGAGAAACACCCATTTATCCCAACTCTTTGCTTTCTATTAATTAACCAATCCTCTATCCATGCTACTACTTTACCCTTAATGCCATGCATCTTTATCTTATGCAGCAACCTTTTGTGTGGCACCTTGTCAAAGGCTTTCTGGAAATCCAGATATACCACATCCATTGGCTCCCCGTTATCTACTGCACTGGTAATGTCCTCAAAAAATTCCACTAAATTAGTTAGGCACGACCTGCCTTTTACGAACCCATGCTGCGTCTGCCCAATGGGACAATTTCTATCCAGATGCCTCGCAATTTCTTCCTTGATGATAGATTCCAGCATCTTCCCTATTACCGAAGTTAAACTCACTGGCCTATAATTTCCTGCTTTCTGCCTACCTCCTTTTTTAAACAGTGGCGTCACGTTTGCTAATTTCCAATCCACCGGGGCCACCCCAGAGTCTAGTGAATTTTGGTAAATTATCACTAATGCATCTGCAATTTCCCTAGCCATCTCTTTTAGCACTCTGGGATGCATTCCATCAGGGCCAGGAGACTTGTCTACCTTTAGCCCCATTAGCTTGCCCATCACTCCCTCCTTAGTGATAACAATCGTCTCAAGGTCCTCACCTGTCATAGCCTCATTTCTATCAGTCACTGGCATGTTATTTGTGTCTTCCACTGTGAAGACCGACCCAAAAAACCTGTTCAGTTCCTCAGCCATTTCCTCATTTCCCATTATTAAAACTCCCTTCTCATCCTCTAAAGGACCAATATTTACCTTAGCCACTCTTTTTTGTCTTATATATTTGTAAAAACTTTTACTGTCTGTTTTTATATTCTGAGCAAGTTTACTCTCATACTCTATCTTACTCTAAGGGTGCAGAGGAGATTCATCAGGATGTTGCCTGTTATGGAAGGAAGACCGAATGAGGGAAGGCAGATGGACTTGAGGCTGTTCTCATTAGAGGGAAGAAGGTTCAGATGTGACTTAATTGAGGCATACAAGATGATCAGAGGATTAGATACGGTGGACAGTGAGAACCTTTTTCCTCGGGTGGTGATTTCTAGAACGATGGTACATTGCTTTCAAATGAGGGAAATAAATACAGGATAGATGTCAGAGGTAGGTTCTTTACTCAGAGAGTAGTAAGGCCGTGGAATGCCCTGCCTGCAACAGTCGTGGACTCGCCAATATTAAAAGAACTTAAATAGTCATTGGATAAACATATGGATGATAAGAGAATAGTGTAGATGGGCTTGACAGTGGTTTCACAGGTCGGCGCAACATGGAGGGCCGAGGTGCCTGTACTGTTCTATGTTCTATGTTCTGAAGGGACTCAGGACATTTTACTGCATTAAAGACACTGTTATCAATGCAAGTTGTTTGTGATCAGTGCCAGCATCTCAAATCTTTGCACAGATATCCTCCCTTTCCTCATCATTTCTGTCAGATTCTGTTACCTTTCTGCTACATGTGTACATTTAAGGTCTCATTCTTCTCACACAGCGGTTGTCGCACCACCATCAAACCTACGCTTCTCGGACATCACGAGGAAAGGTTTCCGGATGGACTGGGATCATGGAGCAGAGGATGTGGACCAGTACAGAATCAGCTGGGTTCCATCTGCAGGAGGGGACAAAAAAGAGGTGATGAAATCCATACTTTCCGCTTCTGTGTAGCTCCAGATGATTTTTAAATTTGCCTTTCAACATGCGAGTGTGAAGCAAAACGGCTGTCAGCCAGATCTGGGGCTGGTTTAGCTCACCAGGCTAAATCACTGGCTTTTAAAGCAGACCAAGCAGGCCAGTAGCACCGTTTGATTCCCGTACCAGCATCCCCGGACAGGCACTGGAATGTGGCGACTCGGGGCTTTTCACAGTAACTTCATTGAAGCCTACTCATGACAATAAGCGATTTTCATTTAATTTCATCTGTATATGTATGACCATCCTTTCAAGCAACGATGTTTTATTGTATCCTTCTAATCCTTTCCACACTTGCTAATGAGTTGCATTCTCTGTTGGCCGTGGTGGCATGATCACATTGAAAACAGCAGGTATTTTCCATTCCCAACATGGACATGCAAAGTCACGGGCAGGACTGGAAAATTTGGAGATTGGCCAAAACTCAATTGGGTGGGATGAGCTCTTTGAACCGTAACCTGCAGAAACATCAGCGCATTCTTTCTGAATGGCATTACTGTACTAGAAGGTGATCAGAAAACTGCTTTCCGCACGTACGCTATGCTCTTTAGTATTGAGATGTTGGGCTCAGTTGCCCACTCAAAGAAGAGCATTTGGGCAATGAACTAAAATGTCCAAATTAGTTTATTCCTTCAATTTAATATTCTGCAGAAATACTCCACATGACCACGAGGGAATGCCACTGGGAAAGGTGGCTGCAGCCAAGGGTTGGTAAAGGATTTTAAGGTCCTTGTGGCCCCCTGAGTGATATTAAATTCAAACATCCCCATTTAATTAAGGGAATCAGTTTGCAGAAAACAAATTGGTTTCATGCACTGAACGTATCTTGACCTTCGCTTTATGCCTATTCTTCCAGATGATTATAAATGGGAATGAGACAAGCCAGGTTTTAGATAACCTGGATCCTGACACCAAATATGATGTTTCCCTTACTGCCATCTACCCAGACAAGACGGAAAGTGCTGATGTCTCAGCCTCCCAGCGTACATGTAAGTCTTTAGTATATAAAAATCTCCATTAGTCTTTTATACCCCCTTACCAATTATCTTCAAATATTGAAAAGAGGACAAAGTGACATGGAAAGCACATGCTGCATATTGTGATGTGCAGCAGAGCACAATGTCCTTCAGGGTGGGGTGTGGGATTAGTATGTTCCCCTGGATTCTCTGCTTCTGCTGTAGCAAAGTGTATCTATTGGCTTCATTGGCTAGCCTGCTTGTGTCCAATATTCCTGTGCCATACAGCACCTTCAGCCAGATAAGTCTATAAAACCATAGAATTCCGACAGCGTAGAAGGTGGCTATTTGGCCTTGTGTGTCTGCACCAACCCTCTGAAAGAGCAACCGAAATAGGCCCACTCCCCTGCCCAATCCCTGAAACCCCCCCTAACCGGCAGATCTGGGACTATTTAGCATGACCAATCCACCTAATGTGCACATCTTTGGACTCTGGGAGGAAATCAGTTGACCCAGAGGAAACCCACAAAGACACGGAGAGAACGTACAAGCGCCACACAGATAATCTCCCGAGGCAGGAATTGAACCCAGTTCTCTGGCGCTGCGAGGCACCAGTGATAACCCAACCCCTGATTAATCTATGCCTCCTTCAACTTGCCTCCTCTTTTATTGATGCACCCGCTTCCCGAACCCCTTATCTATTTCTCATAGAAAAATGATTGGCCTCACCCCATTTCCCCACTACCTGGGCGTAACTTGTCTATACAATGGTAAATAACAATCATATTTGTATTTACCTAACATATTTTAACAGTCTCAAGTATCTTTACTGGATGACATCAGCAGATTGATAATCATTTCAGTTAAACTAGTGATGTTTGTTTTTAGAGAAGTTGAAACAATATTGCCCCATCCCGTTTTGCTGAAGGTGAAAGGGGCGGCATGTGGCTCAGTGGCTAGCACTGGGACTGCGGCACTGAGAAGACAGAGGGTGGTGATAGAACATAGAACAGTACAGCACAGAACAGGCCCTTCGGCCCTCGATGTTGTGCCGAGCCATGATCACCCTACTCAAACCCACGTATCCACCCTATACCCGTAACCCAACAACCCCCCCCTTAACCTTACTTTTTAGGACACTATGGGCAATTTAGCATGGCCAATCCACCAAACCCGCACATCTTTGGACTGTGGGAGGAAACCGGAGCACCCGGAGGAAACCCACCCAGTCACGGGGAGGACGTGCAGACTCCGCACAGACAGTGACCCAGCCGGGAATCGAACCTGGGACCCTGGAGCTGTGAAGTATTTATGCTAACCACTATGCTACCGTGCTGCCCCTTTGTATGCTGTAACCAAGCCAATCAGATCATTGCACTTCTTTATTCTGCACACTCCAAACAGGAATCTACAAGTAAAGTGCACTCAATTGCTATTTTAATAGTTTTTTCTGAAGTATAGATTTTTTATTTTTTTTTTGGATGAATGGAAAGAAAGACTTCAGGATGGATGGAAAATTTTCAGACTGGAGACCAGTTACCAGCGGTGTACCACAGGGTTCTGTGCTGGGTCCTCTGCTTTTTGCCGTACCAGCCTCCCCGAACAGGCGCCGGATTGTGGCGACTAAGGGTTTTCACAGTAACTTTGTTTGAAGCCTACATGTGACAATAAGCGATTTTCATTTCATTTTCATTTCATTTCATTTCATTTGTGACTTTTATCAATGACTTGGAGGAGGGGGCTGAAGGCTGGGTCAGTAAATTTGCTGATGACACAAAGATTGGTGGAGTCATGGATGAGGTGCAGGGCTGTTGTAGGCTGCAAAGAGACATTGATAGGATGCAGCGCTGGGCCGAAAAATGGCAGATGGAGTTTAACCCTGATAAGTGCGACGTGATTCATTTTGGAGAGAAAAATTGAATGCGGATGACAGGGTCAACCCATGAATCCATTTGGGTGGAAATTTGGAATAGTAAGGTGAAAAAGTCACTGATTGGAGGAGTCTATAGACCACAAAAGAGTAACAATATGGTGGGGCAGTCAATTACCAAAGAAATAACTGATGCATGTAGAATTGGTGCAGTCGTTATCAAGGGGGATTTTAATCTACCTGTCGATTGGTTTAACGAGATCGGTCAAGGCATCCTGGAGGAGGAGTTTATAGAATATATCCGTGATAGTTTCCGAGAACATTATGTAATTGAACCTACAAGTGAACAAGGAGTCCTAAATCTGGTCCTGTATCATGAGACAGGATTGACTAATGATCTCATAGTTAGGGATCCTCTCGCAAGGAGCGATCACAGTATGGTGGAATTAAAAATACCGATGGAGGGTGAGAAGGTGAAATCAAACAGTAGTGTTTTGTGCTCAAACAAAGCAGATTACAATGAGATGAGAGAAGAGCTAGCTAAGGTAGTCTGGGAGCAAAGACTTAATGGGGAAACAGTTGAGGAACAGTGGAGAATCTTCCAAGCAATTTTTCACTGTTGATAGCAACAAAAAGGAAGGACAGTAGAAAGAGGGAAAATCGACCATGGATATCTAAGGAAATAAGGGAGAGTATCAAATTGAAGGAAAAAGCATCCAAAGTGGCAAAGATTAGTGGGAGACTAGAGGACTGGGAAATCTTTAGGGGGCAACAGAATGCTACTACAAAAGCTAATAATAAGAGTAAGATAGATTGTGAGAGTGAACAGGTGCAAGAATGTGGCAACTAGGAGCTTTTCAGTTAAGTATTTTTCCTGTAGAGGTTGAGAAGGGTGATTTCATAATGGGAGTTGAGGAAATGGCTGAGGAACTGAACAGGTTATTTGGGTCTGTCTTCACAATGGAAGACAGAACATGCCAGTGACTGATAGAAATGAGGCAATGACAGGTGAGGACCTTGAGATGATTGTTATCATGAAGGAGATAGTGGTGGGCAAGCTCATAGGGCTAAAGGTAGACAGGTCTCCTGGCCCTGATGGAATGCGTCACAGAGTGCTAAAAGAGATGGCTAGGGAAATAGCAAATGCACTAGTGATAATTTACCAAAATTCACGAGACTCTGGGATGGTCCCGGCGGATTGGAAATGAGCAAATGTGACACCACTGTTTAAAAAAGGAGATACGCAGAGAGCGGGTAATTATAGGCCAGTTAGCTTAACTTCGTAAGTAGGGAAGATGCTGGAGTCTATCATTAAAGATGAAATAGCGAGACGTCTGGATGGAAATTGTCTCATTGGGCAGACGCAGCATGGGTTCATAAAGGGCAAGGTCGTGCCTTACTAATTGAGTGTCATTTTTTGAGGACCTTCCAAAATGGTAGATAATGGGGAGCTAATGGATGTGGTATATCTGGATTTCAAGAAAACCTTTGGGAAGGTGCCACGCAAAACTTTGCAGCATACGATAAAGATGCATGGCATTAAGGGTAAAGTAATAGCATGGATAGAGGATTGGTTAATTAATAGAAATCATAGAGTGGGGATTAATGGGTGCTTCTCTGGTTGGCAATCAGTAGCTAGTGGTTTCAGGGATAAGTGCTGGGCCCGCAATTGTTCACAATTTGCTTCAATGATTTGGAGTTGGGGACAAAGGGCAACATGTCCAAGTTTGCAGACAACACTAAGATGAGTGGTACAGCAAAAAGTGCAGGGGATACTGGAAGTCTGCAGAGGGATTTGGATGGGTTAAGTGAATGGACTAGGGTTTGGCAGATGGAATACAATGTTGACAAATGTGAGGTTATCCACTTTGGTAGGAATCAGAGCAAACAGGATTATTAATTAAATGATAAAATATTAAAACATGCTGGTGGGGCAGGCTTGAGGGGCCATGGGGCCTACTCCTGCTCCTAGTTCTTATGTCCTTTTGTGCCTGTCAGGCAGGGAGGAAGTGATCAAGCGAGGGAATCGTGGGTTACTAAAGTAGTTGAATCACTTGTCAAGAGGAAGAAGGAGGCTTATATAAAGATGAGACGTGAAGGTTCAGTTCGGGTGCTCGAGAGTTACAAGTGAGATAGGAAGGATCAAAAGAGACAGCTACGAAGAGCCAGGAGGGGACATGAGAAATCTTTCGTTACTAGTGGTGTACCACAAAGAACTGTTTTGGGGCCACTGCTGTTTGTCATTTTTATAAATGGCCTGCAGGAGGGCGTAGAAGATGGGTGAGTAAATCTGCAGATGGCACTCAACTCGCTGGAGTTGTGGACAGTGCGGAATGATGTTGCAAGTTACAGAGGGACATAGATAAGCTGCAGAGCTGGCTGAGAGATGGCAAATTGAGTTTAACGCAGAAAAGTGTGAGGTGATTCATTTTGGAAGGAATAACAGGAAGACAGAGTACTGGGCTTATGGTAGTGTGGATGAGCAGAGAGATCACGGTCTCCATGTACATAGATCCCTGAAAGTTGCCACCCAGGTTGATAGGTTGGTTAAGAAGGCGGACGGTGTGTTAGCTTTTATTGGCAATGGATTCGGTTTCAGAGCCATGAGGTCAAATTGCAGCTGTACAAAACTCTGGTGCGGCCACATTTGGAGTGTTGCGTGCAATTCTGGTCACTGCATTACAGGAAGAATATGGAAGCATTAGTCAGGGTGCAGAGGAGATTCATCAGGATGTTGCCGGTTATGGAGGGAAGACCTAATGAGGGAAGGCAGAGGGACTTGAGGCTGTTCTCATTAGAGGGAAGAAGGTTCAGATGTGACTTAATTGAGGCATACAAAATGATCAGAGGATTAGATACGGTGGACAGTGAGAACCTTTTTCCTCGGGTGGTGATTTCTAGAACGAGGGTACATCACTTTCAATTGAGGGAGATAGATACAGGACAGATGTCAGAGGTAGGTTCTTTACTCAGCGAGTAGTAAGGCCGTGGAATGCCCTGCCTGCAACAGTAGTGGACTCGCCAATATTAAGAGCATTTAAATGGTCATTGGATAAACACATGGATGATAAGAGAATAGTGTAGATGGGCTTGACAGTGGTTTCACAGGTCGGCGCAACATGGAGTGCCGAAGTGCCTGTACTGTTCTATGTTCTATGTTCTGAAGTGACTCAGGACATTTACTGCATTAAAGGCACTGTTATCAATGCAAGTTGTTTGTGATCAGTGCCAGTGTCTCAAATCTTTGCTTAGATATCCTCCCTTTCTTCATCATTTCTACTCTGTCAGATTCTGTTACCTTTCTGCTACATGTGTACATTTAAGGTCTCATTCTGCTCACACAGTGGTTGTCCAACCACCATCAAACCTACGCTTCTCGGACATCTCGAGGAAAAGTTTCCGGATGGACTGGGATCATGGATCGGAGGAGGCGGACCAGTACAGAATCAGCTGGGTTCCATCTGGGGGAGGGGACAAAAAAGAGGTGATGAAATCCATACTTTCTGCTTCTGTGTAGCTCCAGCTGATTTTTAAATTTGCCTTGCAACATGCGAGTGTGAAGCAAAACCGCTGTCAGCCAGATCTGTATATGTCTGAAAATGTTCCTCCTTTCCAGCAACGATGTTTTATTGTATCCTTGTAAACCTTTCCACACTTGCTCATGAGTTGCATTCTCTGTTGGCCGTGGGGGCATGATCTCACTGAAAACAGCAGGTATTTTCCATTTCCAACAGGGACACGCAGTCACAGGCAGGACTGGAAAATTTGGATATTGGCCAAAACTCAATTGGGTAGGATGAGCTCTTTGAACCGTAACCTGCAGAAACATCAGCACATTCTTTCTGAATGGCATTACTGTACTAGAAGGTGATCAGAAAACTGCTTTCCGCACGGACCATATGCTCTTTAGTATTGAGATGTTAGGCTCAGTTGCCCACTCAAAGAAGCCATGATGTGGAGATGCCGGCGTTGGACTGGGGTGAGCACAGTAAGAAGTCTTACAACACCAGGTTAAAGTCCAACAGGTTTGTTTCAAACACGAGCTTTCGGAGCACGGCTCCTTCTTCAGGTGAATGGAAAGGCTTGTTCCAGAAATGTTTATATAGACACAGTCAGAGATGCCCCGGAATGCGAGCACCTGCAGGCAATCAAATCATCAAAGATGCAGAGAGAGAGGTAACTCCAGGTTAAAGTGGTGTGAATTGTCCCAAGCCAGTTCAGTCGGTAGGCCTCTGCAAGTCCAGGCTTGTTGGTGGGGGCCGAATGTAATGCGACATGAATCCCAGATCCCGGTTGAGTCCGCATTCATGCGTGCGGAACTTAGCTATAAGTTTTTGCTCAGCAATTTTGCGTTGTCGCGTCTCCTGAAGGCCTCCTTGTAGAATGCTGACCCGGAGATCAGAGGCTGAATGTCCTTGACTGCTGAAGTGTTCCCCAACTGGAAGGGAACAGTCCTGCCTGTTGATAGTCGCACGATGCCCGTTTATTCGTTGTCGCAGTGTCTGCATGGTCTCGCCAATGTACCACGCTTCGGGACATCCTTTCCTGCAGCGTATGAGGTAGACTACATTGGTCGAGTCGCACGAGTATGCGCCGCGTACTCGTGCGACTCGACCAATGTAGTCTACCTCATACGCTGCAGGAAAGGATGTCCCGAAGCGTGGTACATTGGCGAGACCATGCAGACACTGCGACAACGAATAAACGGGCATCGTGCGACTATCAACAGGCAGGACTGTTCCCTTCCAGTTGGGGAACACTTCAGCAGTCAAGGACATTCAGCCTCTGATCTCCGGGTCAGCATTCTACAAGGAGGCCTTCAGGAGACGCGACAACGCAAAATTGCTGAGCAAAAACTTATAGCTAAGTTCCGCACGCATGAATGCGGACTCAACCGGGATCTGGGATTCATGTCGCATTACATTCGGCCCCCACCAACAAGCCTGGACTTGCAGAGGCCTACCGACTGAACTGGCTTGGGACAATTCACACCTCTTTAACCTGGAGTTACCTCTCTCTCTGCATCTTTGATGATTTGATTGCCTGCAGGTGCTCGCATTCCGGGGCATCTCTGACTGTGTCTATATAAACATTTCTGGAACAAGCCTTTCCATTCACCTGAAGAAGGAGCCGTGCTCCGAAAGCTCGTGTTTGAAACAAACCTGTTGGACTTTAACCTGGTGTTGTAAAACTTCTTACTGCACTCAAAGAAGAGCATTTGCGTAATGAACAAAACCGTCCGAATTAGTTCATTCCTTCAATTTAATACTCTGCAGAAATACTCCACGTGACCACGAGGGAATGCCACTGGGAAAGGTGGCTGCAGCCAAGGGTTGGTAAAGGATTTTAAGGTCATTGTGGCCCCCTGAGTGATATCAAATTCAAACATCCCCATTTAATTAAGGGAATCAGTTTGCAGAAAACAAATTGGTTTCATGCACTGAACGAATATTGAGCTTCGCTTTATGCCTATTGTTCCAGATGATTATAAATGGCAAAGAGACAAGCCAGGTTTTAGAAAACCTGAATCCTGACACCTTATATGATGTTACCCTTACTGCCATCTACCCAGACAAGACGGAAAGTGACGGCGTCTCAGCCTCCCAGCGTACATGTAAGTCTTTAGTATATAAAAATCTCCATTAGTCTTTTCTACCCCCTTACCAATTATCTTCAAATATTGAAAAGAGAACAAAGTGACATGGAAAGCACATGCTGCATATTGTGATGTGCAGCAGGTCACAATGTCCTTCAGGATGGGGTGTGGGATTAGTATGTTCCCCTGGATTCTCATCTTCTGCTGTAGCAAAGTGTATCTATTGGCTTCATTGGCTAGACTTCCTGTGTCCAATATTCCTGTGCCATACAGCACCTTCAGCCAGATAAAACTACAAAACCATAGAATTCTGACAGTGTAGAAGGAGGCTATTTGGCCTTGTGTGTCTTCACCGACCCTCTGAAAGAGCAACCGAAATAGGCCGACTCCCCTGCCCAATCCCTGAAACCCCCCCTAACCGGCACATCTGGGACTATTTAGCATGACCATTCCACCTAATGTGCACACCTTTGGACTGTGGGAGGAAATCGGAGGACCCTGAGGAAACCCACAAAGACACGGAGAGAACGTACAAGCGCCACACAGACAACCTACCGAGGCAGGAATTGAACCCAGTTCTCTGGCGCTGTGAGGCAGCAGTGATAAACCAACCCCTGATTAATTTATGCCTCCCTCAACTTGCCTCCTCTTTTATTGATGGACCCGCTGCTCCAATCCCTTATCTATTCCTTATAGAAAATTGATTGGCCTCACCCCATTTCCCCACTACCTGGGCGTAACTTGTCTATACAAAGGGAAATAACAATCATATTTGTATTTATCTAACACAGTTTAACAGTCTCAAGTATCTTTACTGGATGACATCAGCAGATTGCTAATCATTTCAGTTAAACTAGTGATGTTTGTTTTTAGAGAATTTGAACCAATATTGCCCCATCCCGTTTTGCTGAAGGTGAAAGGGGTGGCATGTGGCACAGTGGCTAGCACTGGGACTGCAGCACTGAGAAGACAGAGGGTGGTGATGGATGGAAAATTTTCAGACTGGAGACCAGTTATCAGCGGTGTAACACAGTGTTCTGTGCTGGGTCCTTTGCTTTTTGCCGTACCAGCCTCCCCGAACAGGCGCCGGATTGTGGCGACTAGGGGCTTTTCACAGTAACTTTATTTGAAGCCTACATGTGACAATAAGCGATTTTCATTTCATTTTCATTTCATTTAATTTCATTTGTGACTTTTATCAATGACTTGGAGGAGGGGGCAGAAGGCTGGGTCAGTAAATTTGCTGATGATACAAAGATTGGTGGAGTCATGGATCAGGTGCAGGGTTGTTGTAGGCTGCAAAGAGACATTGATAGGATGCCGAGCTGGGACCAAAAATTGCAGATGGAGTTTAACCCTGATAAGTGCGAGGTGATTCATTTTGGAGAACAAAATTGAATGCGGATTAAAGGGTCAACCCATGAATCCATTTGGGTGGAAATTTGGAATAGTAAGGTGAAAAAGTCACTGATAGGAGTAGTCAATAGACCACAAAATAGTAGCAATATGGTGGGGCAGTCAATAAACAAAGAAATAACTGATGCATGTAGAAATGGTGCAGTCGTTATCAAGGGGGATTTTAATCTACCTGTCGATTGGTTTAACGAGATCGGTCAAGGCATCCTGGAGGAAGAGTTTACAGAATGTATCCGTGATAGTTTCCTAGAACATTATGTAATCGAACGTACAAGTGAAGAAGCAGTCCTAGTTCTGGTCCTGTATCATTAGACAGGATTGACTAATGATCTCATAGTTCGGGATCCTCTCGCAAGGATTTGGGGCTGGTTTAGCTCACTAAGCTAAATCGCTGGCTTTTAAAGCAGTCCAAGCAGGCCAGCAGCACGGTTCGATTCCCGTACCAGCATCTCCAGACAGGCGCCGGAATGTGGCGACTAGGGGCTTTTCACAGTAACTTAATTGAAGCCTACTCGTGACAATAAGCGATTTTCATTTCAAGTAGCGATCACAGTATGGTGTAATTTAAAATACTGATGGAGGGTGAGAAGGTGAAATCAAACAGTAGTGTTTTGTGCTCAAGCAAAGCAGATTACAATGAGATGAGAGAAGATATAGCAAAGGTAGACTGGGAGCAAAGCATCCAAAGTGGCAAAGATTAGTGGGAGACTAGAGGACTGGGAAATCTTTAGGGGGCACAGAAAGCTACTACAAAAGCTATAAATAAGAGTAAGATAGATTGTGAGCGTGAACAGGTGCAGGAATGTGGCAACTAGGGGCTTTTCAGGTAAATATTTTTCCTGTAGAGGATGAGAAGCGTGATTTAATAATGGGAGTTGAGGAAATGGCTGAGGAACTGAACAGGTTATTTGGGTCTGTCTTCACATTGGAAGACCTAACATGCCAGTGACTGATAGAAATGAGGCTATGACAGGTGAGGACCTTGAGATGATTGTTATCATGAAGGAGATAGTGGTGGGCAAGCTCATAGGTCAAAAGGTAGACAGGTCTCCTGGCCCAGATGGAATGCATCCCAGAGTGCTAAAAGAAATGGCTAGGGAAAATGCAAATGCACTAGCGATAATTTACGGAAATTCCCTAGACTCTGGGATGGTCCCGGCGGATTGGAAATGAGCAAACGTGACACCACTGTTTAAAAAAGGAGATAGGCAGAGAGCGGGTAATTATAGGCCAGTTAGCTTAACTTTGGGAGTAGGGAAGATGCTGGAATCTATCATCAAAGAAGAAATAGCGAGACGTCTGGATGGAAATTGTCTCATTGGGCAGACGCAGCATGGGTTCATAAAGGGCAAGGTCGTGCCTTACTAATTGAATGTAATTTTTTGAGGGCCTTCCAAAGTGGTAGATAATGGGGAGCTAATGGATGTGGTATGTCTGGATTTCAAGAAAACCTGTGGCAAGGTGCCACACAAAACTTTGCAGCATACGATAAAGATGCATGGCATTAAGGGTAAAGTGGTAGCATGGATAGAGGATTGGTTAATTAATAGAAATCATAGAGTAGGGATTAATGGGTGCTTCTCTGGTTGGCAATCAGTAGCTAGTGGTTTCAGGGATCAGTGCTGGGCCCGCAAATGTTCACAATTTGCTTCAATGATTTGGAGTTGGGGACAAAGGGCAACATGTCCAAGTTTGCAGACGACACTAAGATGAGTGGTACAGCAAAAAGTTCAGGGGATACTGGAAGTCTGCAGAGGGATTTGGATGGGTTAAGTGAATACTAGGGTCTGGCAGATGGAATACAATGTTGACAAATGTGAGGTTATCCACTTTGGTAGGAATCAGAGCAAACAGGATTACTAATTAAATGATAAAATATTAAAACATGCTGGTGGGGCAGGCTCGAGGGGCCATGGGGCCGACTCCTGCTCCTAGTTCTTATGTACTTATGTCCTCATGTGCCTGTCAGGCAGGGTGGAAGTGGTCAAGCGAGGGAATCGTGGTTTACTAAAGTAGTTGAATCACTTGTCAAGAGGAAGAAGGAGGCTTATATAAAGATGAGACGTGAAGGTTCAGTTAGGGTGCTCGACAGTTACAAGTTAGATAGGAAGGATCAAAAGAGACAGCTATGAAGAGCCAGGAGGGGACGTGAGAAATCTTTTGATACTAGTGGTGTACCACAAAGAACTGTTTTGGGGCCACTGCTGTTTGTCATTTTTATAAATGGCCTGCAGGAGGGCGTAGAAGATGGGTGAGTAAATCTGCTGATGGCACTCAACTCGCTGGAGTTGTGGACAGTGCGGAAGGATGTTGCAAGTTACAGAGGGACATAGATAAGCTGCAGAGCTGGCTGAGAGATGGCAAATAGAGTTTAATGCAGAAAAGTGTGAGGTGATTCATTTTGGAAGGAATAACAGGAAGACAGAGTACTGGACTAATGGTATTCTTGGTAGTGTGGATAAGCAGAGAGATCTCGGTGTCCATGTACATAGATCCCTGAAAGTTGCCACCCAGGTTGATAGGGTTGATAAGAAGGCGGACGGTGTGTTAGCTTTTATTGGCAGATGGATAGTGTTTCAGAGCCATGAGGTCAAATTGCAGCTGTACAAAACTATGGTGTGGTCACATTTGGAGTGTTGCGTGCAATTCTGGCCACTGCATTACAGGAAGAATATGGAAGCATTAGTAACGGTGCAGAGGAGTTTCATCAGGATGTTGCCTGTTATGGAGGGAAGACCTAATGAGGGAAGGCAGAGGGACTTGAGGCTGTTCTCATTAGAGGGAAGAAGTTTCAGATGTGACTTAATTGAGGCATACAAAATGATCAGAGGATTAGATACGCTGGACAGTGAGAATCTTTTTCCTCCGGTGGTGATTTCTAGAACGAGGGTACATCGCTTTCAATTGAGGGAGATAAATACAGGACAGATGTCAGAGGTAGGTTCTTTACTCAGAGAGTAGTAAGGCCGTGGAATGCCCTGCCTGCAACAGTAGTGGACTCGCCAATATTAAGAGCATTTAAATGGTCATTGGATAAACATAAGGATGATAAGAGAATAGTGTAGATGGGCTTGACAGTGGTTTCACAGGTTGGCACAACATGGAGGGCCGAGGTGCCTGGACTGTTCTATGTTCTATGTTCTGAAGTGACTCAGGACATTTACTGCATTAAAGGCACTGTTATCAATGCAGGTTGTTTGTGATCAGTGCCAGTATCTCAAATCTTTGCTCAGATATCCTCCCTTTCCTCATCATTTCAACTCTGTCAGATTCTGTTACCTTTCTACTACATGTGTACATTTAAGGTCTCATTCTTCTCACACAGCGGTTGTCCAACCACCATCAAACCTACGCTTCTCGGACATCACAAAGAAAAGTTTCCGGATGGACTGGGATCATGGATCGGAGGAGGCGGACCAGTACAGAATCAGCTGGGTTCCATCTGCAGGAGGGGACAAAAAAGAGGTGATGAAATCCATACTTTCTGCTTCTGTGTAGCTCCAGCTGATTTTTAATTTTGCCTTGCAACATGCACGTGGTTGATTTAGCTGGTTTAGCGCACCAAGCTAAATCACTGGCTTTTAATGCAGACCAAGCAGGCCAGCAGCACGGTTCGATTCCCGTACCAGCCTCCCCGGACAGGCACTGGAATGTGGCGACTGGGGGCTTTTCACAGTAACTTCATTGAAGCCGACTCGTGACAATAAGCGATGTTCATTTCATTTAATCTGTATATGTATGAACATTTTCCTCCTTCCCAGCAACGATGTATCATTGTATCCTTGTCATCCTTTCCACACTTGCTAATGAGTTGCATTCTCTGTTGGCCGTGGTGGCATGATCACACTGAAAACAGCAGGTATTTTCCATTCCCAACAGGGACAGGCAAAGTCACGGGCAGGACTGGAAAATTTGGAGATTGGCCAAAACTCAATTGGGTAGGATGAGCTCTTTGAACCGTAACCTGCAGAAACATCAGCGCATTCTTTCTGAATGGCATTACTGTACAAGAAGGTGATCAGAAAACTGCTGTTCGCACATACGCTGTGCTCTTTAGTATTGAGATGTTAGGCTCAGGTGCCCACTCAAAGAAGAGCATTTGCACAATTAACAAAACCGTCCAAATGAGTTTATTCCTTCAATTTCATATTCTGCAGAAATACTCCACATGACCACGAGGGAATGCCACTGGGAAAGGTGGCTGCAGCCAAGGGTTGGTAAAGGATTTTAAGGTCCTTGTGGCCCCCTGAGTGATATCAAATTCAAACATCCCCATTTAATTAAGGGAATCTGTTTGCAGAAAACAAATTGGTTTCATGCACTGAACGTATCTTGACCTTCGCTTTATGCCTATTCTTCCAGGTGATTATAAATGGCAAAGAGACAAGCCAGGTTTTAGATAACCTGGATCCTGACACCAAATATGATGTTACCCTTACTGCCATCTACCCAGATAAGACGGAAAGTGATGACGTCTTAGGCTCCGAGCGCACATGTAAGTCTTTTGTATTTAAAAATCTCCATTAGTCTTTTCTACCCCCTTACCAATTATCTTCAAATATTGAAAAGAGGACAAAGTGACATGGAAAGCACATGCTGCATGTTGTGATGTGCAGCAGAGCACAATGTCCTTCAGGATGGGGTGTGGGATTAGTATATTCCCCTGGATTCTCTGCTTCTGCTGTTGCAAAGTGTATCTATTGGCTTCATTGGCTAGCCTGCTTGTGGCCAATATTCCTGGGCCATACAGCACCTTCAGCCAGATAAAACTATAAAACCACAGAATTCCGACAGTGTAGAAGGAGGTTATTTGGCCTTGTGTGTCTGCACCGACCCTCTGAACGAGGAACCTAATTAGGCCCACTCCCCTGCCCAATCCCTGAAACCCCCCCTAACCAGCACATCTGGGACTATTTAGCATGACCAATCCACCTAATGTGCACATCTTTGGACTCTGGGAGGAAATCGAAGGACCCTAAGGAAACCCACAAAGACACGGAGAGAACGTACAAGCGCCACACAGACAATCTCCCGAGGCAGGAATTGAACCCAGTTCTCTGACGCTGTGAGGCACCAGTGATAACCCAACCCCTGATTAATTTATGCCTCCCTCAACTTGCCTGCTCTTTTATTTATGGACCCATTTCCCCAACCCCTTATCTATTCCTCATAGAAAAATGATTGGCCTCACCCCATTACCCCACTACCTGGGCGTAACTTGTCTATACAAAGGGAAATAACAATCATATTTGTATTTACCTAACATATTTTAACAGTCTCAAGTATCTTTACTGGATGACATCAGCAGATTGATAATCATTTCAGTTAAACTAGTGATGTTTGTTTTTAGAGAATTTGAAACAATATTGCCCCATCCCGTTTTGCTGAAGATGAAAGGGGTGGCATGCGGCACAGTGGCTAGCACTGGGACTGCGGCACTGACAAGACAGAGGGTGGTGATGGATGGCAAATTTTCAGACTGGAGACCAGCTACCAGCGGTGTAACACAGTGTTCTGTGCTGGGTCCTCTCTATTTGCTGTACCAGCCGCCCCGAACAGGCGCCGGATTGTGGCGACTAGGGGCTTTTCACAGTAACTATGTTTGAAGCCTACATGTGACAATAAGCGATTTTCATTTCATTTTCATTTCATTTCATTTCATTTGTGACTTTTTATCAATGACTTGGAGGAGGGGGCTGAAGGCTGGGTCAGTAAATTTGCTGATGACACAAAGATTGGTGGAGCCATGGATGAGGTGCAGGGCTGTTGTAGGCTGCAAAGAGACATTGATAGGATGCAGCGCTGGGCCGAAAAATGGCAGATGGAGTTTAACCCTGATAAGTGCGACGTGATTCATATTGGAGAAAAAAATTGAATGCGGATTACAGGGTCAACCCATCAATCCATTTGGGTGGAAATTTGGAATAGTAAGGTGAAAAAGTCACTGATAGGAGTAGTCTATAGACCACAAAAGAGTAACAATATGGTGGGGCAGTCAATAAACAAAGAAATAACTGATGCATGTAGAAATGGTGCAGTCGTTATCAAGGGGGATTTTAATCTACCTGTCGATTCGTTTAACGAGATCGGCCAAGGCAGCCTGGAGGAAGAGTTTACACAATGTATCCATGATAGTTTCCTAGAACATTATGTAATAGAACTTACAAGTGAACAAGCAGTCCTAGTTCTGGTCCTGTATCATGAGACAGGATTTACTAATGATCTCTTAGTTCGGGATCCTCTCGCAAGTAGCGATCACAGTATGGTGGAATTTAAAATACAGATGGAGGGTGAGAAGGTGAAATCAAACAGTAGTGTTTTGTGCTCAAACAAAGCAGATTACAATGAGATGAGAGAAGAGCTAGCTAAGGTAGACTGGGAGCAAAGACTTAATGGGGAAACAGTTGAGGAACAGTGGAGAACCTTCCAAGCGATTTTTCACTGTTGATACTGGAAGGAAGGACAGTCGAAAGAGGGAAAATTGACAATGGATATCTAAGGAAATAAGGGAGAGTATCAAATTGAAGGAAAAAGCATCCAAAGTGGCAAAGATTAGTGGGAGACTAGAGGACTGGGAAATCTTTAGGGGGCAACAGAAAGCTACTACAAAAGCTATAATGAAGAGTAAGATCGATTGTGAGAGTGAACAGGTGCAGGAATGTGGCAACTAGGGGCTTTTCAGGTAAATATTTTTCCTGTAGAAGATGAAAAGGTTGATTTAATAATGGGAGTTGAGGAAATGGCTGAGGAACTGAACAGGTTATTTGGGTCTGTCTTCACAGTGGAAGACACAACATGCCAGTGACTGATAGAAATGAGGCTATGACAGGTGAGGACCTTGAGATGATTGTTATCACGAAGGAGATAGTGATGGGCAAGCTCATAGGGCTAAAGGTAGACAGGTCTCCTGGCCCTGATGCAGTGCATCCCAGAGTGCTAAAAGAGATGGCTAGGGAAAAGCAAATGCAATAGTGATAATTTACCAAAATTCACGAGACTCTGGGATGGTCCCGGCGGATTGGAAATGTGCAAACGTGACACCACTGTTTAAGAAAGGAGGTAGGCAGAGAGCGGGTAATTATAGGCCAGTTAGCTTAACTTCGGTAGTAGGGAAGATGCTGGAGTCTATCATCAAAGAAGAAATAGGGCAGCACGGTGGCACAGTGGTTAGCATTGCTGCCTACGGCGCTGGGGACCCGGGTTCGAATCCCGGTTCTTGGTCACTGTCTGTGTGGAGTTTGCACATTCTTCCCGTGTCTGAGTGGGTTTCACCCGCACAACCCAAAAGATGTGCAGGTTAGGTGGACTGGCCACACTAAATTGCCCGTTAATTGGAAAAAATAATTGGGTACTCTAAATTTTTTTTTTAAAAATCAAAGAAGAAATAGCGAGACGTCTGGATGGAAATTGTCTCATTGGGCAGACGCAGCATGGGTTCATAAAGGTCAAGGTCGTGCCTTACTAATTGACAGTAATTTTTTGAGGACCTTCCAAAGTGGTAGATAATGGGGAGCTAATGGATGTGGTATGTCTGGATTTCAAGAAAACCTTTGGGAAGGTGGCACACAAAACTTTGCAGCATACGATAAAGATGCATGGCATTAAGGGTAAAGTAATAGCATGGATAGAGGATTGGTTAATTAATAGAAAGCAGAGAGTGGGGATTAATGGGTGCTTCTCTGGTTGGCAATCAGTAGCTAGTGGTTTCAGGGATCAGTGCTGGGCCCGCAATTGTTCACAATTTGCTTCAATGATTTGGATTGGATTGGATTGGATTTGTTTATTGTCACGTGTACCGAGGTACAGTGAAAAGTATTTTTCTGCAAGCAGCTCAACAGATCATTCAGTACATGGGAAGAAAAGGGAATTGAACAGAATTCAAGAAAATACATGAGAATACATAATAGGGCAACACAATATATACAATGTACTACATAAGCATTGGCATCGGATAAAGCAGACAAGGGTGTAGTGTTAATGAGGACAGTCCATAAAAGGGTCATTTAGGAGTCTGGTGTCAGTGGGGAAGAAGCTGTTTTTGAGTATGTTCGTCCGTGTTCTCAGACTTCTGAATCTCCTGCCCGATGGAAGAAGTTGGAAAAGTGAGTAAGCCGGGTGGGAGGGATCCTTGATTATGCTGCCTGCTTTCCCCCGGCAGCGGGAGGTGTAGATGGAATCAATGGATGGGAGGCAGGTTCGTGTGATGGACTGGGCGGTATTCACGACTCTCTGAAGTTCCTTGCAGTCCTGGGCCGAGCAGTTGCCATACCAGGCTGTGATGCAGCCCGAGAGGATGCTCTCTATAGTGCATCTGTAAAAGTTGGTAAGGGTTAATGTGGACATGCCAAATTTCCTTAGTTTCCTGAGGAAGTAAAGGCGCTGTTGTGCTTTCTTGGTGATAGCGTCGACGTGGGTGGACCAGGATAGATTTTTGGTGATGTGCACCCCTAGGAATTTGAAACTGCTCACCATCTCTACCTCGGCTCCGTTGATGCTGACAGGGGTGTGTACAGTACTTTGCTTCCTGAAGTCGATGACCAGCTCTTTAGTTTTGCTGGCATTAAGGGAGAGATTGTTGTCGTTGCACCACTCCACTAGGTTCTCCATCTCCCTCCTGTATTCAGACTCGTCGTTATTCGAGATCCGGCCCACTATGGTCGTATCGTCAGCAAACTTGTAGATGGAGTTGGAACCAAGTTTTGCCATGCAGTCGTGTGTGTACAGGGAGTAGAGTAGGGGGCTAAGTACGCAGCCTTGCGGGGCATCGGTGTTGAGGACTATTGTGGAGGAGGTGTTGGTGTTCATTCTTACTGACTGTGGTCTGTTGGTCAGAAACTCAAGGATCCAGTTGCAGAGTGGAGAGCCAAGTCCTAGGTTTTGGAGCTTTGATATGAGCTTGGCTGGGATTATGGTGTTGAAGGCGGAGCTATAGTCAATAAATAGGAGTCTGATGTAGGAGTCCTTGTTTTCGAGATGCTCTAGGGATGAGTGTAGGGCCAGGGAAATGGCGTCTGATGTAGACCGGTTGCGACGGTATGCGAATTGAAGTGGGTCAAGGCGTTCCGGGAGTATGGAGGTGATGCGCTTCATGATCAGCCTCTCGAAGCACTTCATTACAACTGACGTCAGGGCCACCGGGCGGTAGTCATTGAGGCACGTTGCCTGGTTCTTCTTTGGTACCGGTATGATGGTGGTCTTCTTGAAGCAGGTGGGGACCTCGGAGTGGAGTAGGGATAGGTTAAAGATGTCTGCGAAAACCTCTGCCAGCTGGTCCGCGCAGGTTCTGAGTGCACGACCAGGGATCCCGTCCGGGCCCATCGCCTTCCGTGGGTTCACTTTCAGGAAGGCCGATCTGACTTCGGAAACTGTGATGGTGGGTACGGGTGAATTATGGGTTGCTGGGGCACTCGATAGCGGGTTGTTGGTTACCTGCTCAAACCGAGCATAGAATGCATTAAGTTCATCGGGGAGGGGTGCACTGCTGCCAGAGATACTGCTCGGCTTCGCTTTGTAGCCCGTTCTGTTGCTTAGTCCTTGCCACAACCGCCGAGAGTCTGTCTGTGACTCTAGCTTAGTTTGATATTCTCTCTTGGCATCTCGGATGGCTTTGCGGAGGTCGTACCTGGATTTCTTGTATAGGACAGGGTCGTCTGCCTTGAACGCCTCAGATCTGTCCTTCAGTAGGGAGTCAATCTCGCGGTTGAGCCATGGTTTCCGATTGGGGAACGTACGTACTGCTTTCTTTGGCACGCAGTCGTCCACACATTTGCTGATGAAGTCTGTGACGGTGGTGACATACTCATTTAAGTTAGTCGCTGAGTTCTTAAATATGGACCAGTCCACTGTCTCCAAGCAGTCACGTAAGAGCTCTTCTGTCTCCTCAGACCAGCACTGCACAACCTTCTTAGCTGGATTCTCCCGCTTGAGTTTCTGCTTGTAAGCCGGGAGAAGGAGCACAGTCTTATGGTCTGATTTCCCAAAGTGCGGTCGGGGGATGGAACGGTAGGCGCCCTTGATTTTTGAGTAGCAGTGGTCAAGAGTGTTGTCGCCCCGGGTGGTACAGATGTGCTGGTGGAATTTTGGCAGTACATTCTTGAGGTTGGCTTTGTTGAAGTCTCCGGCCACAATGAACAGGGCCTCCGGGTGTTCTGTTTCATAGTTGTTTATGACTGTGTACAGTTCATCCAGCGCCTTCCTCACTTCTGCCTGGGCTGGGATGTAGACCGCTGTGACAGATGTGATAGACCGTGGAAGATAGTATGGGCGGCACTTTACGGTCAAGTATTCCAAGTCTGGGGAGCAGTAGGTCGCCAGGGTCACCACATCCAAGCACCAGGAGGCGTTGATGAGGAGGCAAACCCCTCCACCCATCGCTTTGCCTGAAGATGCCGTGCGGTCCGCCCGGTGAATAGAGAAGCCTTCAGGTTGTATGGCACAGTCCGGTGAGGCGGGGGTGAGCCATGTCTCTGTGAAACAGAGCACACAGCAGTCTCTTACTTCCCTCCGAGAGGTAAGTCTGGCGTTAAGTTCATCCAGCTTGTTTTCAATCGCTTGGACGTTTGCCAGGAGTATGCTGGGAAGAGGGGTCTTGAAACCGCGTTGCTTCAGTCTAACCTGCAGACCGCTGCGTTTCCCTCGGAGTTGGGGTTTTGGATTTGGAGTTGGGGACGAAGGGCAACATGCCCAAGTTTGCAGACAACACTAAGATGAGTGGTACAGCAAAAAGTGCAGGGGATACTGGAAGTCTGCAGAGGGATTTGGATGGGTTAAGTGAATGGACTAGGGTCTGGCAGATGGAATACAATGTTGACAATTGTGAGGTTATCCACTTTGGTAGGAATCAGAATAAACAGGATTATTAATTAAATAATAAAATATTAAAACATGCTGGTGGGGCAGGCTTGAGGGGCCATGGGGCCTACTCCTGCTCCTAGTTCTTATGTTCTTATGTCCTTATGTGCCTGTCAGGCAGGGAGGAAGTGGTCAAGCGAGGGAATCATGGTTTACTAAAGTAGTTGAATCACTTGTCAAGAGGAAGAAGGAGGCTTATGTAAAGATGAGACGTGAAGGTTCAGTTAGGGCGCTCGAGAGTTACAAGTTAGATAGGAAGGATCTAAAGAGACAGCTATGAAGAGCCAGGAGGGGACATGAGAAATCTTTTGTTACTAGTGGTGTACCACAAAGAACTGTTTTGGGGCCACTGCTGTTTGTCATTTTTATAAATGGCCTGGAGGAGGGCATAGGAGATGGGTGAGTAAATCTGCAGATGGCACTCAATTCGCTGGAGTTGTGGACAGTGCGGAAGGATGTTGCAAGTTACAGAGGGACATCGATAAGCTGCAGAGCTGGCTGAGAGATGGCAAATGGAGTTTAATGCAGAAAAGTGTGAGGTGATTCATTTTGGAAGGAATAACAGGAAGACAGAGTACTGAGCTAATGGTAAGATTCTTGGTAGTGTGGATGAGCAGAGAGATCTCGGTGTCCATGTCCATAGATCCCTGAAAGTTGCCACCCAGGTTGATAGGATTGTTAAGAAGGCGTACGGTGTGTTAGCTTTTATTGGCAGATGGATTCAGTTTCAGAGCCATGAGGTCAAATTGCAGCTGTACAAAACTCTGGTGTGGCCACATTTGGAGTGTTGCGTGCAATTCTGGCCACTGCATTACAGGAAGAATATGGAAGCATTAGTACATAGAACATAGAACATAGAACATTACAGCGCAGAACGGGCCCTTCGGCCCTCGATGTTGCGCCGACCTGTGAAACCATCTGAAGCCTATCTGACCTACACTATTCCATTTTCATCCATATGTCTATCCAGTGACCACTTAAATGCCCTTAAATTTGGCGAGTCTACTACTGTTGCAGGCAGGGCGTTCCACACCCCTACTACTGTCTGAGTAAAGAAACTGCCTCTGATATCTGTCCTATATCTATCACCCCTCAATTTAAAGCTATGTCCCCTCGTGTTGGTCATCACCATCCGCGGAAAAAGACTCTCACTGTCCACCCTATCTAACCCTCTGACTATCTTATATGTCTCTATTAAGTCACCTCTCAGCCTTCTCCTCTCTAACGGAAACAACCTCAATTCCCTGAGCCTTTCCTCGTAAGACCTTCCCTCCATACCAGGCAACATCCTAGTAAATCTCCTCTGAACCCTTTCCAAAGCTTCCACATCCTTCCCATAATATGGTGACCAGAACTGCACGCAGTACTCCAGGTGCGGCCGCACTAGAGTTATGTACAGCTGCAGCATGACCTTGTGGTTCCGAAACTCAATCCCCCTGCTTATAAAGGCTAGCACACTATATGCTTTCTTAACAGCCCTATTAACCTGGGTGGCAACTTTCAGGGATTTATGTACCTGGATGCCGAGATATCTCTGTTCATCTACACTACCAAGAATCTTGCCATTATCCCAGTACTCTGCATTCCTGTTACTCCTTCCAAAGTGAACCACCTCACACTTTTCCGCATTAAACTCCATCTGCCACCTCTCAGCCCAGCTCTGCAGCTTATCTATGTCCCTCTGTATCCTATAACATCCTTCAGCGCTATCCACAACTCCACCGACCTTCGTGTCATCTGCAAATTTACTAACCCATCCTTCTACACCCTCTTCCAGCTCATTTATAAAAATGAGAAACAGCAGTGGCCCCAAAACAGATCCTTGCGGTACACCACTAGTAACTGAACTCCAGGATGAACATTTGCCATCAACCACCACCCTCTGTCTTCTTTCAGCTAGCCAATTACTGATCCAAACCGCTAAATCACCTTCAATTCCATACTTCCTTATTTTCTGCAATAGCCTACCGTGGGGAACCTTATCAAACGCCTTACTGAAATCCATATACACCACATCAACAGCTTTACCCTGATCCACCTGTTTGGTCACCTTCTCAAAAAACTCAATAAGGTTTGTGAGGCATGACCTACCCTACACAAAACCGTGTTGACTATCGCTAATCAACTTGTTATTTTCAAGATGATTATAAACCCTATCTCTTATAACCTTTTCCAACATTTTACCCACAACCGAAGTAAGGCTCACAGGTCTATAATTACCAGGGTTGTCTCTACTCCCCTTCTTGAACAAGGGGACAACATTTGCTATCCTTCAGTCTTCCGGCACTATTCCTATCGACAAAGACGACATAAAGATCAAGGACAAAGGCTCTGCAATCTCCCCCCTGGCTTCCCAGAGAATCCTAGGATAAATCCCATCTGGCCCAGGGGACTTATCTATTTTGACATTTTCCAAAATTGCTAACACCTCCTCCTTTTGAACCTCAATTCCATCTAGCCTGGTTGACTGAACCTGAGTGTTCTCCTCGACAACATTGTCTTTCTCCAGTGTAAACACTGACGAAAAATATCCATTTAACGCTTCCCCTATCTCCTCTGATTCCACACACAACTTTCCACTACTATCCTTGATTGGCCCTAATCTTACTCTAGTCATTCTTTTGTTCCTGATATACCTATAGAAAGCCTTTTCTATAGGTTTATAGGTAAGGGTGCAGAGGAAATTCACCAGGATGTTGCCTGGTATGGAGGGAAGACCTAATGAGTGAAGGCAGAGGGACTTGAGGCTGTTCTCATTTAGGCATACAAGATGATCAGAGGATTAGATACGGTGGACAGTGAGAAACATTTTCCTCGGGTGGTGATTTCTAGAACAAGGGTACATCGCTTTCAATTAAGGGAGATAGATACAGGACAGATGTCAGAGGTAGGTTCTTTACTCAGAGAGTAGTAAGGCCGTGGAATGCCCTGCCTGCAACAGTAGTGGACTCGCCAACATTAAGAGCATTTAAATGGTCATTGGATAAACATATGGATGATATGTGAAGATGAGGCGTGAAGTTTCAGTTGGGGCGTTTGATAGTTACAAGGAAGCGAGGAAGGATCTAAAGAGAGAGCTGAGACGAGCAAGGAGGGGACATGAGAAGTCTTTGGCAGGTAGGATCAAGGAAAACCCAAAAGCTTTCTATAGGTATGTCAGGAATAAAAGAATGACTAGGGTAAGAGTAGTGCCAGTCAAGGACAGTGGTGGGAAGTTGTGTGTGGAGGCTGAGGAGATAAGCGAGATACTAAATCAATACTTTTCGTCAGTATTCACTCAGGAAAAAGATAATATTGTGGAGGAGAATGCTATTACCCAGGCTATTAGAATAGATGGCATTGAGGTGAGTCGGGAAGAAGTGTTGGCAATTCTGGACAAGGTGAAAATAGATAAGTCCCCGGGGCCTGATGGGATTTATCCTAGGATTCTCTGGGAAGCCAGGGAAGAGATTGCTGAGCCTTTGGCTTTGATTTTTAGGTCATCATTGGCTACAGGAATAGTGCCAGAGGACAGGTGGGTTTTTTACGCAAAGAGTGGTGAGGCCGTGGAATGCCCTACCTGCAACAGTAGTGAACACGCTAACATTGAGGGCATTTAAAAATTTATTGGATAAGCATATGGATGATAAGGGCATAGTGTAGGTTAGATGGCCTTTAGTTTTTTTCCATGTCGGTGCAACATTGAGGGCCGAAGGGCCTGTACTGCGCTGTATCCTTCTATGTTCTATAAAGGTAATTGAATCTGACAGAGTTGAAATGATGAGGAAAGGGAGGATATCTGAGCAAAGATTTGAGATACTGGCACTGATCACAAACAACTTGCATTGATAACTGTGCCTTTAATGCAGTAAAATGTCCTGACTCACTTCAGAACATAGAACATAGAACAGTACAGGTACTTCGGCCCTCCATGTTGCGCCGACCTGTGAAACCACTGTCACGCCCATCTACACTATTCTCTTATAGAACATAGAACGATACAGCGCAGTACAGGCCCTTCGGCCCTCGATGTTGCACCGACATGGAAAAAATCTAAAGGCCATCTAACCTACACTATGCTCTTATCATCCATATGCTTATCCAATAAATTTTTAAATGCCCTCAATGTGAGCGAGGTCACTACTGTTGCAGGTAGGGCATTCCACGGCCTCACCACTCTTTGCGTAAAAAACCCACCTCTGACCTCTGTCCTATATCTATTACCCCTCAATTTAAGGCTATGTCCCCTCGTGCGAGCCACCTCCATCCGCGGGAGAAGGCTCTCGCTGTCCACCCTATCTAACCCTCTGATCATTTTGTATGCCTCTATTAAGTCACCTCTTAACCTTCTTCTCTCTAACGAAAACAGCCTCAAGTCCATCAGCCTTTCCTCATAAGATTTTCCCTCCATACCAGGCAACATCCTGGTAAATCTCCTCTGCACCCGTTCCAAAGCTTCCACGTCCTTCCTATAATGAGGCGACCAGAACTGTACGCAATACTCCAAATGCGGCCGTACTAGAGTTTTGTACAACTGCAACATGACCTCATGGCTCCGGAACTCAATCCCTCTACCAATAAAGGCCAACACACCATAGGCCTTCTTCACAACCCTATCAACCTGGGTGGCAACTTTCAGGGATCTATGTACATGGACACCGAGATCCCTCTGCTCATCCACACTACCAAGAATTTTACCATTAGCCAAATATTCCGCATTTCTGTTATTCTTTCCAAAGTGAATCACCTCACACTTCTCCACATTAAACTCCATTTGCCACCTCTCAGCCCAGCTCTGCAGCTTATCTATGTCCCTCTGTAACCTGCAACATCCTTCCGCACTGTCTACAACTCCACCGACTTTAATGTCGTCTGCAAATTTACTCATCCTTCTGCGCCCTCCTCTAGGTCATTTATAAAAATGACAAACAGCAACGGCCCCAGAACAGATCCTTGTGGTACGCCACTCGTAACTGAACTCCATTCTGAACATTTCCCTTCAACCACCACTCTCTGTCTTCTTTCAACTAGCCAATTTCTGATCCACATCGCTAAATCACCCTCAATCCCCAGCCTCCGTATTTTCTGCAATAGCCGACCGTGGGGAACCTTATCAAACGCTTTACTGAAATCCATATACACCACATCAACTGCTCTACCCTCGTCTACCTGTTCAGTCACTTTCTCAAAGAACTCAATAAGGTTTGTGAGGCATGACCTACCCTTCACAAAACCATGCTGACTGTCCCTAATCGTATTATTCCTATCTAGATGATTATAAATCGTATCTTTTATAATCCTCTCCAAGACTTCACCCACCACAGACGTTAGGCTCACCGGCCTATAGTTACCGGGGTTATCTCTACTCCCCTTCTTGAACAAAGGGACCACATTTGCTATCCTCCAGTCCTCTGGCACTATTCCTGTAGCCAATGATGACCTAAAAATCAAAGCCAAAGGCTCAGCAATCTCTTCCCTAGTCATTCTTTTATTCCTGACATACCTATAGAAAGCTTTTGGGTTTTCCTTGATCCTACCTGCCAAAGACTTCTCATGTCCCCTCCTTGCTCGTCTTAGCTCTCTCTTTAGATCCTTCCTCGCTTCCCTGTAACTATCAAGCGCCCCAACTGAAACTTCACGCCTCATCTTCACAGAGGCCTCCTTTTTCCTCTTAACAAGAGATTCCACTTCTTTGGTAAACCATGGTTCCCTTGCTCTACCCCTTCCTCCCTGCCTGACTGGTACGTACTTATCAAGAACACACAATAGCTGTTCCTTGAACAAGCTCCACATATCCAGTGTGCCCAACCCTTGCAGCCTACTTCTCCAACCTACACATCCTAAGTCATGTCTAATGGCATCATAATTGCCCTTCCCCCAGCTATAACTCTTGCCCTGCGGGGTATACTTATCCCTTTCCATCACTAATGTAAAGGTCACCGAATTGTGGTCACTGTCTCCAAAGTGTTCACTTACCTCCAGATCTAACACCTGGCCTGGTTCATTACCCAAAACCAAATCCAAAGTGGCCTCACCTCTTGTTGGCCTGTCAACATATTGTGTCGGAAAACCCTCCTGCACACATTGTACAAAGAACGACCCATCCACTGTACTCGAACTATATCTTTTCCAGTCAATATTAGGAAAGTTAAAGTCTCCCATAACAACTACCCTGTTACTTTCGCTCTTTTCCAGAATCATCTTCGCCATCCTTTCCTCTACATCTCTAGAACTATTAGGTGGCCAATAGAAAACTCCCAGCAGGGTGACCTCTCCTTTCCCGTTTCTAACCTCAGCCCATACTACCTCGGAAGAAGAGTCCCCATCTTGCGCCCTTTCTGCCACCGTAATACTGTCCTTGACTAGCAGCGCCACACCTCCCCCTCTTTTGCCCCCTTCTCTGACTTTACTAAAGCACCTAAACCCCGGAACCTGCAACAACCATTCCTGTCCCTGCTCTATCCATGTCTCTGAAATGGCCACAACATCGAAGTCCCAGGTACCAACCCATGCTGCCAGTTCCCCTACCTTATTTCGTATACTCCTGGCATTGAAATAGACACACTTCAAACCACCTACCTGAACACTGCCGCCCCCCTGCGAAGTCAAATCTGTGCTCCTGACCTCTGTACTCTCAATCTCTCGCACCCCAAAACTACAATCCAGGTTCCCATGCCCCTGCTGAATTAGTTTAAACCCCCCCAAAGAGTACTAACAAATCTCCCCCCCAGGATATTGGTGCCCCTTAGGTTCAGATGTAGACCATCCTGTCTATAGAGGTTCCACCTTCCCCAGAAAGAGCCCCAGTTATCCAGAAATCTGAATCCCTCCCGCCTGCACCATCCCTGTAGCCACGTGTTTAATTGCTCTCTCTCCCTCTTCCTCGTCTCACTATCACGTGGCACGGGCAACAACCCAGAGATAACAACTCTGTTTGTTCTCGCTCTGAGCTTCCATCCTAGCTCCCTAAAGGCCTGCCTGACATCCTTGTCCCCTTTCCTACCTATGTCGTTAGTGCCAATGTGGACTACGACTTGGGGCTGCTCCCCCTCCCCCTTAAGGACCCGAAAAACACGATCCGAGACATCACTTACCCTTGCACCTGGGAGGCAACATACCAAACGTGAGTCTCTCTCGCTCCCACAAAATCTCCTATCTGTGCCCCTGACTATTGAGTCCCCAATTACTAATGCTCTGCTCCTCTCCCCCCTTCCCTTCTGAGCAACAGGGACAGACTCCGTGCTAGAGTCCCGCACCCCATGGCTTACCCCTGGTAAGTCGTCCCCCCCACAAGTATCCAAAACGGTATACTTGTTACTCAGGGGAACGACCGCAGGGGGTCCCTGCACTGTCTGCTTCTTCCCAGTCCCTCTTACAGTTACCCATCTATCTCCAGCCTTTGGTGTAACTACTTCCCTGAAGCTCCTATCTATGACCACCTCTGTCTCCCGAATGATCCGATGTTCATCCAACTCCAGCTCCAGTACCCTAACTCGGTCTTGTAGGAGCTGGAGCTGGCTGCACTTCCTGCAGGTAAATTCAGCATGGACACTAACGGCATCCCTCACTTCAAACATCCTGCAGGAGGAACATTGCACTACCTTCCCTGCCATCCCACTTAATTTCAACCAAGTTCTGGTAAACAAATATAAAACAAATAAAAAAATAATAATATAATATAGCACTTACCTGCTCACCCCAATGGGTCTTATTATTAGGTTAGAGGAGGAGGGCGGGTGGGAGACACTACACGTGTAGTGTCTCGGGTATCCTCTCCACCACAATTTATTGGCTAGGAGAAAATCCTTCCCAGAAGTCCGCGGGTCGTACTTCTGGTTCCCGCCTTATATTATCTTTGCTCCCACTGGCACCCCGCCGCTCTCAATGTGTCCCCTCCCGCTGTTTTCAATGTCCCGGCTGTCTTACCTCTCGCGCTCTTTTCAATGTCCTGGCTGTCTCTCCTCTCGCGCTGTTTTCAATGTCCCGACTGTCTTACCTCTCGCGCTCTTTTCAATGTCCTGGCTGTCTCTCCTCTCGCGCTGTTTTCAATGTCCCGACTGTCTTACCTCTCGCGCTCTTTTCAATGTCCCAGCTGTCTCTCCTCTCGCGCTGTTTTCAATGTCCCTGCTGTCTCTCCTCTCGCGCTCTTTTCACGCTCTTTCTGCTACATGTGTACATTTAAGGTCTCATTCTACTCACACAGCGGTTGTCCAACCAACATCAAACCTACGCTTTTCGGACATCACCAGGAAAAGTTTCCGGATGGACTGGGATCATGGATCGGAGGATGCGGAGCAGTACAGAATCAGCTGGGTTCCATCTGCAGGAGGGGACAAAAAAGAGGTGATGAAATCCATACTTTCTGCTTCTGTGTAGCTCCAGCTGATTTTTAAATTTGCCTTGCAACATGCGAGTGTGAAGCAAAACCGCTGTCAGCCAGATCTGGGGCTGGTTTAGCTCACCAGGCTAAATCACTGGCTTTTAAAGCAGACCAAGCAGGCCAGCAGCACGGTTCGATTCCCGTACCAGCCTCCCCGGACAGGCACTGGAATGTGGCGACTAGGGGCTTTTCACAGTAACTTCATTGAAGCCTACTCGTGACAATAAGCGATTTTCATTTCATTTCATCTCTATATGTATGAACATCCTTTCCAGCAACGATGTATCATTGTATCCTTGTAATCCTTTCCACACTTGCTAATGAGTTGCATTCACTGTTGGTCGAGGCGGCATGATCACACTGAAAACAGCAGGTATTTTCCATTCCCAACAGGAACAGGCAGTCACGGGCAGGACTGGAAAATTTGGAGATTGACCAAAACTCAGTTGGGTGGGATGAGCTCTTTGAACCGTAACCTGCAGGAACATCAGCACATTCTTTCTGAATGGCATTACTGTACGAGAAGGTGATCAGAAAACTGCTTACCGCACGTACGCTATGCTCTTTAGTATTGAGATGTTGGGCTCAGTTGCCCACTCAAAGAAGAGCATTTGCACAATTAACAAAACCGTCCAAATTAGTTTATTCCTTCAATTGAATATTCTGCAGAAATACTCCACATGAGCATGAGGGAATGCCACTGGGAAAGGTGGCTGCAGCCAAGGGTTGGTAAAGGATTTTAAGGTCCTTGTGGCCCCCTGAGTGATATCAAATTCAAACATCCCCATTTAATTCAGGGAATCAGTTTGCAGAAAACAAATTGGTTTCATGCACTGAACGTATCTTGACCTTCGCTTTCTGCCTATTCTTCCAGATGATTATAAATGGCAAAGAGACAAGCCAGGTTTTAGATAACCTGGATCCTGACACCAAATATGATGTTTTCCTTACTGCCATCTACCCAGACAAGACGGAAAGTGATGACGTCTTAGGCTCCGAGCGCACATGTAAGTCTTTTGTATTTAAAAATCTCCATTAGTCTTTTCTACCCCCTTACCAATTATCTTCAAATATTGAAAAGAGTACAAAGTGACATGGAAAGCACATGCTGCATATTGTGATGTGCAGCAGATCACAATGTCCTTCAGGGTGGGGTGTGGGATTAGTATGTTCCCCTGGATTCTCTGCTTCTGCTGTAGCAAAGTGTATCTATTGGCTTCATTGGCGAGCCTGCTTGTGTCCAATATTCCTGGGCCATACAGCACCTTCAGCCAGATAAATCTATAAAACCATAGAATTCCGACAGTGTAGAAGGTGGCTATTTGGCCCAGCGTGTCTGCACCGACCCTCTGAAAGAGCAACCGAAATAGGCCCACTCCCCTGCCCAATCCTTGAAACCCCCCCTAACCGGCACATCTGGGACTATTTAGCTTGACCAATCCACCTAATGTGCACATCTTTGGACTCTGGGAGGAAATCGGTTGACCCAGAGGAAACCCACAAAGACACGGAGAGAACGTACAAGCGCCACACAGACAATCTACCGAGGCAGGAATTGAACCCAGTTCTCTGGCGCTGTGAGGCACCAGTGATAAACCAACCCCTGATTAATTTATGCCTCCCTCAACTTGCCTCCTCTTTTATTGATGGACCCGCTTCCCGAACCTCTTATCTATTCCTCATAGAAAAATGATTGGCCTCACCCCATTTCCCCACTACCTGGGCCGAACTTGTCTATACAAAGGTAAATAACAATCATATTTGTATTTATCTAACATATTTTAACAGTCTCAAGTATCTTTACTGGATGACATCAGGAGATTGATAATCATTTCAGTTAAACTAGTGATGTTTGTTTTTAGAGAACTTGAAACAATGTTGCCCCATACCGTTTTGCTGAAGGTGAAAGGGGTGGCATGCGGCACAGTGGCTAGCACTGGGACTGCGGCACTGAGAAGACAGAGGGTGGTGATGGATGGAAAATTTTCAGACTGGAGACCAGTTACAAGCGGTGTAACACAGGGTTCTGTGCTGGGTCCTCTGCTTTTTGCTGTACCAGCCGCCACGAACAGGCACCGGATTGTGGCGACTAGGGGCTTTTCACAGTAACTTTGTTTGAAGCCTACATGTGACAATAAGCCATTTTCATTTCACTTTCATTTGATTTGTGACTGTAATCAATGACTTGGAGGAGGAGGCTGAAGGCTGGGTCAGTAAATTTGCTGATGACACAAAGATCGGTGGAGCCATGGATGAGGTGCAGGGCTGTTGTAGGCTGCAAAGAGACATTGATAGGATACAGAGCTGGGCCGAAAAATGGCAGATGGAGTTTAACCCTGATAAATGCGAGGTGATTCATTTTGGAGAAAAAAATTGAATGCGGATTACAGGGTCAACCCATCAATCCATTTGGGTGGAAATTTGGAATAGTAAGGTGAAAAAGTCACTGATAGGAGTAGTCTATAGACCACAAAAGAGTAACAAAATGGTGGGGCAGTCAATAAACAAAGAAATAACTGATGCATGTAGAAATGGTGCAGTCGTTATCAAGGGGGATTTTAATCTACCTGTCGATTGGTTTAACGAGATCGGTCAAGGCATTCTGGAGGAAGAGTTTACAGAATGTATCCGTGATAGTTTCCTCGAACATTATGTAATAGAACCTACAAGTGAACAAGCAGTCCTAGTTCTGGTCCTGTATAATGAGACAGGATTGACTAATGATCTCATAGTTAGGGATCCTCTCGCAAGGAGCGATCACAGTATGGTTGAATTTAAAATACAGATGGAGGGTGAGAAGGTCAAATCAAACAGCAGTGTTTTGTGCTCAAACAAAGCAGATTACAATGAGATGAGAGAAGAGCTAGCTAAGGTAGACTGGGAGCAAAGACTTAATGGGGAAACAGTTGAGGAACTGTGGAGAACCTTCCAAGCGATTTTTCACTGTTGATACCAACAAAAAGGAAGGACAGAAGAAAGAGGGAAAATTGACCATGGATATCTAAGGAAATAAGGGAGAGTATCAAATTGAAGGAAAAAGCATCCAAAGTGGCAAAGATTAGTGGGAGACTAGAGGACTGGGAAATCTTTAGGGGGCAACAGAAAGCTACTACAAAAGCTATAAATAAGAGTAAGATAGATTGTGAGAGTGAACAGGTGCAGGAATGTGGCAACTAGGGGCTTTTCAGGTAAATATTTTTCTTGTAGAGGATGAGAAGGGTGATTTAATAATGGGAGTTGAGGAAATGGCTGAGGAACTGAACAGGTTATTTGGGTCTGTCTTCACAGTGGAAGACACAACATGCCAGTGACTGATAGAAATGAGGCTATGACAGGTGGTGGGCAAGCTCATAGGGCTAAAGGTAGACAAGTCTCCTGGCCCTGATGGAATGCATCCCAGAGTGCTAAAAGAGATGGCTAGGGAAATAGCAAATGCAATAGTGATAATTTACCAAAATACACGAGATTCTGGGATGGTCCCGGCGGATTGGAAATTAGCAGACGTGACACCACTGTTCAAAAAAAGAGATAGACAGAGAGCGGGTAATTATAGGCCAGTTAGCTTAACTTCGGTAGTCGGGACGATGCTGGAGTCTATCATCAATGAAGAAATAGCGAGACGTCTGGATGGAAATTGTCTCATTGGGCAGACGCAGCATGGGTTCATAAAGGGCAAGGTCGTGCCTAACTAATTGAGGGTAATTTTTTGAGGACCTTCCAAAGTGGTTGATAATGGGGAGCTAATGGATGTGGTATGTCTGGATTTCAAGAAAACCTTTGGCAAGGTGCCACACAAAACTTTGCAGCATACGATAAAGATGCATGGCATTAAGGGTAAAGTAGTAGCATGGATAGAGGTTTGGTTAATTAATAGAAAGCATAGAGTGGGGATTAATGGGTGCTTCTCTGGTTGGCAATCAGTAGCTAGTGGTTTCAGGGATCAGTGCTGGGCCCGCAATTGTTCACAATTTGCTTCAATGATTTGGAGTTGGGGGACAAAGGGCAACATGTCCAAGTTTGCAGACAACACTAAGATGAGTGGAGTCTTCCAGTGGCATCGATGACGTAGGAAGCCACACATTTGGGAGCTCCTGTTTTAAACGGACTTTTCGGCTCTTTTTAGAGCCCAAAACGGAAATTTTTCAACGTTTCCCGGTGGGAGAAGGTGTGTTGATCGACTTTCCCAGCAGTCCATGACTCGAACTCGGAGTGAAAAGGGGGAAAAAACGGCAGCAGCTCCCCAGAAAAAACGGGGGAAGGAATCCAAGATGGCGGCCGGCGGAGCTCCAGAGGAGTGGAAGCAGTGGGCCCTGGAGCAACAAGCTGCTCTCCTGTGCTGTTTTGCAGATTTCAAGGCTGAGGTACTGAGCTCTATGCAGGAAATGAACAGAAGGCTCTTGGAGATTCAGACGACCCAGGGTGCTGCCATCAAGGAGTTGCAGACACAGGCCACTGAACGAGAGGAGGAGGCCGGGATCCTCGTGAGTAAGGTGGAGGGACATGAGGCACTCCACAAGAAGTGGCAAGACCGCTTCGAGTAGATTGATTACCGCATGAGGTGGAAACATCTGAGGATCTTGGGCCTTGCGGAGGGGCTGGAGGGGTTGGACCTGACAACCTACGTGGTGAAGATGCTGAACTCGCTAGTGGGGGCTGGGTCCTTTCATCTGCCCTTGGAGCTGGAGGGAGCACTCAGAGTACTGGCCAGGAGGCCTAAGGAGAATGAACCCCCGCGTGCGGTGCTGGTGAGGTTCCACCGGTTCAGTGATCGGGAGTGTGTGCTGCGCCGGGCCAAGAAGGTGAAGAGCAGCAATTGGGAAAATGGGGTAGTACGGATCTACCAGGATTGGAGTGCGGAGGTGGCTAAGCGGCGGTCCGGATTTAACCGGACGAAGGAGGTGCTTTACAGGAAAAAGATAAAGTTCGGAATTTTTGCAGCCCGCACGCCTGTGGGTAACTTATTCGGACCGACATTATTATTTCGACTCCCCGGAGGAGGCGTGGGCCTTCGTGCGGACGGAGAAACTGGACTTGAACTCGGGGTTGTGGGTTGCGGGGTCGGTTGCAGTGCTTTATTGCTGGTTTCTGCTGTTGCTGTGTTCTCCTTTTTTTTTCTTTTTGTACTTTTGCAATTTTGATATGGTTATTTATGGGGGTGTTGTTCTGTTATGTTTTTTATTGCTGTGGGGCATTGTTTAAGTTTTGTATCTTGCGGGGAGGGTTGGGGGGGTTTGTTGTATTCTATGCCGGAGTGGGGGTATGGAGTGGGGCTGATATTTGGGAGCTGCGTTAGAAGGGTGTGGTGGGGCAGTGCGAAAGCGCGGGCTTTCCTCTGGTTTCCCGCGCTGCGGGGCTGGGGGTGGAGACGGTGATGGGGAGGCGGGGCCTTAAGTGGTTCTTCCCCGCGCTGGAGCGGTGCCTGGAGGAGGGACAGGATGGGGGATGATCTCACTTTGGGAGGTGTCGGATTTTTGGCGGGAGTTTCCGGGGTCATCAGAAGTTAGCTGACCCACGGAAATACAATGGGGGACGGTTCGCGGCCAGGAGAGTTCCTAGCCTTGGGGGGGGGGGGGGGGGGGGGGGGAAGGGGAATACCACGTTGCTGCTGGCAGGGTCAGGAAGGAGCTGGTCGGGGCCGGGGGGACAGAGGTGAGGTGTTGTCGCTGTGGGGACTGGGTCGGCCAGGGGGTGCTGGCCTGTGGCGGGCAGTCGACGGGCTATGGCTACTCGACGGGGGAGGGGGGCGGGACACCCTCTGATCCGGTTGGTCACCTGGAATGCGAGAGGATTGAATGGGCCGGTGAAGCGGTCGAGGGTACTTTCTCATCTGAGGGGACTAAAGGCAGATGTGGCAATGCTTCAGGAGACCCACCTGAAGGTGGCGGACCAGGTCCGCCTGAGGAAGGGATGGGTGGGGCAGGTTTTCCACTCTGGGTTGGATGTGAAGAACTGGTGAGTGGAAATTCTGGTGGGGAAAAGTGTGTCGTTTGAGGCAGCGGAGGTGGTGGCGGATAAGCGGGGTAGGTATGTTATGGTTAGGGGCAGGCTACAAGGAGAGAAGGTGGTACTTGCTAGTGTGTATGCCCCAAATTGGGACGATGCGGGCTTTATGAGGCGTATGTTGGGACGGGTCCCGGATCTGGAGGTGGGAGGTCTGATCATGGGGGGGACACTTTAATACGGTGTTGGATCCTTCACTGGATCGGTCCAGCTCTAGGACGGGTAGGAGGCCGGCGGCGGTCAAGGTACTGAGAGGGTTTATGGACCAGATGGGTGGGGTGGATCCATGGAGGTTTGTGAGACCGAGGGCACGCGAGTACTCTTTCTTCTCCCACGTACATAGGGTCTACTCTTGGATAGACTTCTTCGTGGTGAGTAGGGGACTGATTCCGAGAGTGGAGGAGGCCGAGTATTCGGCCATTGCAATCTCCGACCACGTTCCGCATTGGATAGAGTTGGAGATGGGGGAGGTGCGGGACCAGCGCCCGTTGTGGCGGTTGGATGTGGGGTTGTTGGCGGAGGAGGAGGTGTGTAGGAGGGTCCGGGCAAGTATTGAGGGGTACCTCGAGGTGAATGATACGGGCGAGGTTCAGGTGAGGGTGGTCTGGGAAGCCCTGAAGGCAGTGATTCGTGGGGAGCTGATATCCATCCAGGCACACAGGGAGAGGAGCGAGAGGAGTGAGAGGGATAGACTGGTGGGGAAGATGCTGGAGGTAGATAGGAGGTACGCGGAGGCACCAGAGGAGGGGCTGTTGGGGGAGAGGCGCAGCCTACAGGCTAAATTTGATTTGCTGACCACTAGAAAGACAGAGGCACAGTGGAGGAAGGCACAAGGGGCAGTGTACGAACATGGTGAAAAGGCGAGTAGGATGCTGGCTCATCAGCTCCGCAAGCGGGATGCGGCTAGGGAAATTGCTGGAGTGAGAGACAAGAGTAGGAATGTGGTGCGGAAGGGGGTAGAGGTGAATGAGGTCTTCAAGGACTTTTACGGGGAACTGTACCGGTCGGAGCCAACGGTGGAGAGGAGGGGAATGGAGAGGTTTCTCGACGGGCTATCTTTCCCGAAGGTGCAGGAGGAGCAGGTGGAGGGGTTGGGGGCGCCAATTGAGCTGGAGGATCTAGTTAAGGGGATTGGGCAGATGCAGTCAGGGAAGGCACCGAGGCCGGATGGGTTCCCGGTGGAGTTTTATAAAAAGTTTGTGGACCTAGTGGGCCCCTTGCTGGTGCGGGCACTTAATGAGGCGTGGGAAGGGGGGACTTTGCCCCCGACGATGTCGCGGGCGCTGATCTCGTTAATTTTAAAGAGGGACAAGGACCCCCAGCAGTGTGGTTCATACAGGCCCATATCTCTCCTCAACGTAGATGCCAAGGTGCTGGCAAAAATCCTGGCCACCAGGATAGAGGACTGTGTGCCAGGGGTTGCGCACGAGGACCAGACAGGTTTTGTGAAGGGAAGGCAGCTGAACACGAATGTGCGGAGATTGTTGAATGTCATCATGATGCCGGTGATTGAGGGGGAGGCAGAGATAGTGGTGGCGCTGGATGCGGAGAAGGCCTTCGATAGAGTGGAGTGGGGGTACCTATGGGAGGTGTTGGGGAGGTTTGGATTTGGTGAAGGGTTCATTAGATGGGTAAGGCTGCTAAATGAGGCCCCGATGGCGTGTGGCCACAAATGGGAGGAGGTTGGAGCACTTCCGGCTTTACCGAGGGACCAGGCAGGGTTGCCCCCTGTCCCCCTTGTTGTTTGCACTGGCAATCGAGCCGCTGGCGATGCCGTTGAGGGATGCAGAGAGGTGGAGAGGTTGGTGCGAGGTGGGGAGGAACATAGGGTGTCGTTGTATGCCGATGACCTGTTACTGTATGTGGCGGACCCGGTGGGAGGGATGCCGGGAGTGATGGAGCTGCTAGCTGAGTTTGGGACCTTTTCAGGTTATAAATTAAATTTAGGCAAGAGTGAGGTGTTTGTGGTGCACCCTGGAGACCAGGAGGAAGGAATTGGTAGGCTCCCGCTTAGGCGGGCAGGGGAGAGCTTTAGGTACCTGGGGGTGCAGGTGGCCAGGGACTGGGGGACTTTCCACAAACATAATTTCACCAGGCTTGTAGATCAGATGGAGGAGGAGTTCAAGAGGTGGGACATGCTGCCATTGTCGTTGGCGGGGAGGGTGCAGTCCGTCAAAATGACGGTGCTTCTGAGGTTCTTGTTCCTCTTTCAGTGCCTGCCCATCTTTATCCCCAGGGCCTTCTTTAGGAGAGTGACTAGCAGTATTTTGAGCTTTGTGTGGGCACATGGGACTCCGAGAGTGAAGAGGGTGTTTCTGGAGAGAGGGAGGGATAGAGGCAGGCTGGCGCTGCCCAACCTTCTGGGGTACTATTGGGCGGCCAATGTGTCAATGGTGCGTAAATGGGTGATGGAGGGGGGAGGGGCTGCGTGGAAAAGAATTGAGAAGGCGTCATGTAGAGGTACGAGTCTGGGTGCCATGGTAACTGCACCGTTTCCGCTCTCCCCTAAGAGGATTACCACGAGCCCGGTGGTGGCGGCGACCCTAAGAATCTGGGGACAGTGGAGACGGCATCGGGGGGAAACAGGGGGCTCGATGGAGGCTCCATTGGGTGGCAATCATCGGTTCATCCCAGGGAACAGGGATGGGGGATTTAGGGGGTGGCAAAGGGCGGGCATCAGTAAATTGAGGGACCTGTTTATTGGCGGGAGGTTTGCGGGCCTGGGGGAACTGGAAGATAAATTTGGGCTTCCCCAAGGGAACATGTTCAGATACTTGCAGGTAAAGGCGTTTGCTAGGCGACAGGTAGAGGGATTCCCTTTGCTGCCCTCGCGGGGGACGATGGACAGAGTGCTTTCGGGGGTGTAGGTCGGAGAGGGGAAGGTGTCTGACATCTATAAGGTAATGCAGGAGGTGGAGGAGTCATCAGTGGAGGAGTTGAAAGCAAAATGGGAGGAGGAACTCGGGGAGCAGATAGAGGACGGAACCTGGGCGGATGCCTTTGAGAGAGTCAACTCTTCCTCCTCATGTGCGAGGCTCAGTCTCATCCAATTTAAGGTGCTGCACCGGGCCCACATGTCCGGGACTAGGATGAGTAGGTTCTTTGGGGGTGAGGACAGGTGCACCAGATGTTCGGGGAGTCCAGTGAACCATGCCCATATGTTCTGGGCATGCCCAGCACTGGAAGAATTCTGGAAGGGGGTGGCGGGGACGGTAACTTAATATTGTGTTAATTTGCGTTGTTGTCAAAATGCTGTGTTGTTCATGGAGGTGGGGCGAATGTTTATGATTGCTAATATTATTGTTATTTTTGGTATTTTATTATGGTTCGTTGTTGTTGGATAAATTCAAAATTTTTCAATAAAAATTATTTTAAAAAAAACACTGAGGTGAGTGGTACAGCAAAAAGTGCAGAGGATACTGGAAGTCTGCAGAGGGATTTGGATGGGTTAAGTGAATGGACTAGGGTCTGGCAGATGGAAAACAATGTTGACAAATGTGAGGTTATCCACTTTGGTTGGAATCAGAGCAAACAGGATTATTAATTAAATGATAAAATATTAAAACATGCTGGTGAGGAAGGCTTGAGGGGCCATGGGGCCTACTCCTGCTCCTAGTTCTTATGTACTTATGTGCCTGTCAGGCAAGGGAGGAAGTGGTCAAGCGAGGGAATCGTGGGTTACTAAAGTAGTTGAATCACTTGCCAAGAGGAAGAAGGAGACTTATGTAAAGATGAGACGTGAAGGTTCAGTTAGGGTGCTCGAGAGTTACAAGTTAGATAGGAAGGATCTAAAGAGACAGCTACGAAGAGCCAGGAGGGGACGTGATAAATCTTTCGTTACTAGTGGTGTACCACAAAGAACTGTTTTGGGGCCACTGCTGTTTGACATTTTTATAAATGGCCTGGAGGAGGGCATAGGAGATGGGTGAGTAAATCTGCAGATGGCACTCAACTCGCTGGAGTTGTGGACAGTGCGGAAGGATGTTACAAGTTACAGAGGGACATAGATAAGCTGCAGAGCTGGCTGGGAGATGACAAATAGAATTTAATGCAGAAAAGTGTGAGGTGATTCATTTTGGAAGGAATAACAGGAAGACAGATTACTGGGCTAATGGTAAGATTCTTGGTAGTGTGGATGAGCAGAGAGATCTCGGTGTCCATGTCCATAGATCCCTGAAAGTTGCCACCCAGGTTGATAGGGTTGTGAAGAAGGCGGACGGTGTGTTAGCTTTTATTGGCAGAGGAATTGAGATCGGAGCCATGAGGTCAAATTGCAGCTGTACAATTGCAGCTTCACACTGAAAATTTGGAATAGTAAGGTGAAAAAGTCACTGATAGGAGTAGTCTACAGACCACAAAAGAGTAACAATACGGTGGGGCAGTCAATAAACAAAGAAATAACTGATGCATGTAGAAATGGTGCAGTCATTAACAAGGGGGATTTTAATCTACCTGTCGATTGGTTTAACGAGGTCGGTCAAGGCATCCTGGAGGAAGAGTTTACAGAATGTATCCGTGATAGTTTCCTAGTACATTATGTAATAGAATCTACAAGTGAACAAGCAGTCCTAGTTCTGGTCCTGTATCATGAGGCAGGATTGACTAATGATCTCATAGTTAGGGATTCTCTCGCAAGGAGCGATCCCAGTATGGTGGAATTTAAAATACAGATGGAGGGGGAGAAGGTGAAATCAAACAGTAGTGTTTTGTGCTCAAACAAAGCAGATTACAATGAGATGAGAGAAGAGCTAGCTAAGGTAGACTGGGAGCAAAGACTTTATGGTGAAACAGTTGAGGAACAGTGGAGAACCTTCCAAGCGGTTTTTCACTGTTGATACCAACAAAAAGGAAGGACAGTAGAAAGAGGGAAAATCGACCATGGATATCTAAGGATATAAGGGAGAGTATCAAATTGAAGGAAAAAGCATCCAAAGTGGCAAAGATTAGTGGCAGACTAGAGGACTGGGAAATCTTTAGGGGGCAACAGAAAGCTACTACAAAAGCTATAATGAAGAGTAAGATAGATTGTGAGAGTGAACAGGTGCAGGAATGTCACAACTAGGGGCTTTTCAGGTAAATATTTTTCCTGCAGAGGATGAGAAGTGTGAATTAATAATGGGAGTTGAGGAAAAGGCTGAGGAACTGAACAGGTTATTTGGGTCTGCCTTCACAGTGGAAGACACAACATGCCAGTGACTGATAGAAATGAGGCTATGACAGGTGAGGTCATTGAGATGATTGTTATCACGAAGGAGATAGTGGTGGGCAAGCTCATAGGGCTAAAGGTAGACAGTTCTCCTGGCCCTGATGGAATGCGTCACAGAGTGCTAAAAGAGATGGCTAGGGAAAATGCAAATGCACTAGTGATAATTTACCAAAATTCACGAGACTCAGGGATGGTCCCAGCGGATTGGAAATTGGCAAAGGTGACACCACTGTTTAAGAAAGGAGATAGGCAGAGAGCGGGTAATTATAGGCCAGTTAGCTTAACTTCGGGAGTAGGGAAGATGCTGGAGTCTATCATCAAAGAAGAAATAGCGAGACGTCTGGATGGAAATTGTCTCATTGGGCAGACGCAGCATGGGTTCATAAAGGGCAAGGTCGTGCCTTACTAATTGAGTTTAATTTTTTGAGGACATTCCAAAGTGGTAGATAATGGGGAGCTAATGGATGTGGTATGTCTGGATTTCAAGTAAACCTTTGGCAAGATGCCACACAAAACTTTGCAGCATACGATAAAGATGCATGGCATTAAATGTAAAGTGGTAGCATGGATAGAGGATTGGTTAATTAATAGAAATCATAGAGTGGGGATTGATGGGTGCTTCTCTGGTTGGCAATCAGTAGCTAGTGGTTTCAGGGATCAGTGCTGGGCCCGCAATTGTTCACAATTTGCTTCAATGATTTGGAGTTAGGGACGAAGGGCAACATGTCCAAGTTTGCAGACAACACTAAGATGAGTGGTACAGCAAAAAGTGCAGGGGATACTGGAAGTCTGCAGAGGGATTTGGATAGGTTAAGTGAATGGACTAGGGTCTGGCAGATGGAATACAATGTTGACAAACGTGAGGTTATACACTTTGGTAGGAATCAGAGCAAACAGGATTATTAATTAAATGATAAAATATTAAAACATGCTGGTGGGGCAGGCTTGAGGGGCCATGGGGCCTACTCCTGCTTCTAGTTCTTATGTTCTTATGTCCTTATGTGCCTGTCAGGCAGGGAGGAAGTGATCAAGCGAGGGAATCGTGGTTTACTAAAGTAGTTGAATCACTTGCCAAGAGGAAGAAGGAGGCTTATGTAAAGATGAGACGTGAAGGTTCAGTTAGGGCGCTCGAGAGTTACAAGTTAGATAGGAAGGATCTAAAGAGACAGCTACGAAGAGCCAGGAGGGGACATGCAGAAAAGTGTGAGGTGATTTATTTTGGAAGGAATAACAGGAAGACAGAGTACTAGCTGATGGTAAGATTCTTGGTAGTGTGGGTTGATAGGTTTGTTAAGAAGGCGGACGGTGTGTTAGCTTTTATTGGCAGATGGATTGAGTTTCAGAGCCATGAGGTCAAATTGCAGCTGTACAAAACTCTGGTGCGGCCACATTTGGAGTGTTGCGTGCAATTCTGGCCACTGCATTACAGGAAGAATATGGAAGAATTGGTAAGGGTGCAGAGGAGATTCATCAGGATGTTGCCTATTATGGAGGGAAGACCTAATGAGGGAAGGAAGAGGGACTTGAGGCTGTTCTCATTAGAGGGAAGAAGGTTCAGATGTGACTTAATTGAGGCACACAAGATGATCAGAGGATTAGATACGGTGGACAGTGAGAACCTTTTTCCTCCGGTGGTGATTTCTAGAACAAGGGTAGATTGCTTTCAATTGAGGGAGATAGATACAGGACAGATGGCAGAGGTATGTTCTTTACTCAGAGAGTAGTAAGGCCGTGGAATGCCTTCCCTGCAACAGTAGTGGACTCGCCAATATTAAGAGCATTTAAATGGTCATTGGATAAACATATGGATGATAAGAGAATAGTGTAGATGGGCTTGACAGTGGTTTCACAGGGCGGCGCAACATGGAGTGCCCAAGTGCCTGTACTGTTCTCTGTTCTTTGTTCTGAAGTGATTCAGGACATTTTACTGCATTAAAGGCACTGTTATCAATGCAAGTTGTTTGTGATCAGTGCCAGTATCTCAAATCTTTGCTCAGATATCCTCCCTTTCCTCATCATTTCTACTCTGTCAGATCCTGTTACCTTTCTGCTACATGTGTACATTTAAGGTCTCATTCTTCTCACACAGCGACTATCCCAGCACCATCAAACCTACGCTTCTCAGACATCACGAGGAAAGGTTTCCGGATGGACTGGGATCATGGATCGGAGGAGGCGGACAAGTACAGAATCAGCTGGGTTCCATCTGCAGGAGGGGACAAAAAGGAGGTAATGAAATCCATACTTTCCGCTTCTGTGTAGCTCCAGCTGATTTTTAAATTTGCCTTGCAACATGCGAGTGTGAAGCAAAACCGCTGTCAGCCAGATCTGTATATGTATGAAAATGTTCCTCCTTTCCAGCAACGATGTTTCATTGCATCCATGTAATCCTTTCCACACTTGCTAATCAATTGAATTCTCTGTTGGTCGTGGTGGCATGATCACACTGAAAACAGCAGGTATTTTCCATTCCCAACAGGGACAGGCAAAGTCACGGGCAGGACTGGAAAATTTGGAGATTGGCCAAAACTCAATTGGGTAGGATGAGCTCTTTGAACCATAACCTGCAGAAACATCAGCACATTCTTTCTGAATGGCATTACTGTACTACAGTAGAAGGTGATCAGAAAACTGCTTTCCGCACCGACCATATGCTCTTTAGTATTGAGATGTTGGGCTCAGTTGCCCACTCAAAGAAGAGCATTTGCGTAATGAACAAAACCGTCCAAATTAGTTTATTCCTTCAATTTAATTTTCTGCAGAAATACTCCACATGACCATGAGGGAATGCCACTGGGAAAGGTGGCTGCAGCCAAGGGATGGTAAAGGATTTTAAGGTCCTTGTGGCCCCCTGAGTGATATCAAATTCAAACATCCCCATTTAATTAAGGGAATCAGTTTGCAGTAAACAAATTGGTTTCATGCACTGAACGTATCTTGACCTTCACTTTCTGCCTATTCTTCCAGATGATTATAAATGGCAATGAGACAAGCCAGGTTTTAGATAACCTGGATCCTGACACCTTATATGATGTTTCCCTTACTGCCATCTACCCAGACAAGATGGAAAGTGAAGACGTCTCAGCCACCCAGCGTACATGTAAGTCATTTGTATTTAAAAATCTCCATTAGTCTTTTCTACCCCCTTACCAATTATCTTCAAATACTGAAAAGAGGACAAAGTGACATGGAAAGCACATGCTGCATATTGTGATGTGCAGCAGAGCACAATGTCCTTCAGGATGGGGTGTGGGATTAGTATGTTCCCCTGGATTCTCTGCTTCTGCTGTAGCAAAGTGTATCTATTGGCTTCATTGGCTAGCCTGCTTGTGTCCAATATTCCTGGGCCATACTGCACCTTCAGCCAGATAAATCTATAAAACCATAGAATTCCGACAGTGTAGAAGGAGGCTATTTGGCCTTGTGTGTCTGCACCGACCCAGCAACCGAACTAGGCCCACTCCCCTGCCCAATCCCTGAAACCCCTCCTAATCGGCATATCTGGGACTATTTAGCATGACCAATCCACCTAATGTGCACATCTTTGGACTGAGAGGAAATCGGTTGACCCAGAGGAAACCCACAAAGACATGGAGAGAACGTACAAGCGCCAGACAGACAATCCACCGAGGCAGGAATTGAACCCAGTTCTCTGGCGCTGTGAGGCAGCAGTGATAACCCAACCCCTGATTAATCTATGCCTCCTTCAACTTGCCTCCTCTTTTATTGATGGACCCGCTTCTCCAACCCGTTATCTATTCCTCATAGAAAAATGATTGGCCTCACCCCATTTCCCCACTACCTGGGCGTAACTTGTCTATACAAAGGTAAATAATAATCATATTTGTATTTATCTAACATATTTTAACAGTCTCAAGTAACTTTACTGGATGACATCAGCAGATTGCTAATCATTTAAGTTAAACTAGTGATGTTATTTTTTAGAGAACTTGAAACAATATTGCCCCATCACGTTTTGCTGAAGGTGAAAGGGACGGCATGTGGCTCAGTGGCTAGCACTGGGACTGCGGCACTGAGAAGACAGAGGGTGGTGATGGATGGAAAATTTTCAGACTGGAGACCAGTTACCAGCGGTGTAACACTGGGTTCTGTGCTGGGTCCTCTGCTATTTGCCGTACCAGCCGCCCCGAACAGGCGCCGGATTGTGGCGACACGGGGCTTTTCACAGTAACTTTATTTGAAGCCTACATGTGACAATAAGCGATTTTCGTTTCATTTCATTTCATTTGTGACTTTTATCAATGACTTGGAGGAGGGGGCAGAAGGCTGGGTCAGTAAATTTGCTGATGACACAAAGATTGGTGGAGTCGTGGAACAGGTGCAGGGCTGTTGTCGGCTGCAAAGAGACATTGATAGGATGCAGAGCTGGGCCGAAAAATGGCAGATGGAGTTTAACCCTGATAAGTGCGAGGTGATTCATTTTGGTAGAAAAAAATTGAATGTGGATTACAGGGTAAACAGCAGTGTTCTGAGGAATGTGGAGGAACAGAGATCTTGGGGTTCATGTCCACAGATCTCAGCAGGTTGCCACTCAAGTGGATAGAGCTGTGAAGAAGGCTTATAGTGTGTTAGCGTTCATTAACAGGGGGCTTGAGTCTAAGAGCCGCGGGGTTTTGCTGCAACTATTCCTCACCCTGCTGAGACGACATTTGGAGCATTGTGTGCAGTTCTGGTCACTTCATTACAGGAAGGATGTGGAAGCATTGGAAAGGGTGCGAAGGAGATTTACCAGGATGCTGCCTGAATTGCAGGATAGGTCTTATGAGGAAAGGTTGAGGGAGCTAGGGCTTTTCTCTTTGGAGCGGAGGTGGATGAGAGGCAACATCGCCGGCCCTAGGGTTTCTGGCGCCCCGGGCAAGCTGAAGTTCGGCGCCCTTGGGGGGGGGGGGCCATGGGGTTGGGGGGCAATGGGGGGGGGGGCATGGGGGGGCCGAGGAGGGGAGGAGGGGAGGGGGGGGGCCGAGGAGAGGGGGGGCCGAGGAGAGGGGGGGGCCAAGGAGGGGTGGGGGGGGCCGAGGAGGGGAGGGGGGGGCCGAGGAGGGGAGGGGGGGGGCGAGGAGGGAGGGGGGGGGCTGAGGAGGGGAGGGGAGGGGGGATCCGAGGAGGGGAGGGGAGGGGAGGGGGGGGCCGAGGAGGGGAGGGGGGGAGCCGAGGAGGGGAGGGGAGGGGGGGCCGAGGAGGGGAGGGGAGGGGGGGGCGAGGAGGGAGGGGAGGGGGGGGCGAGGAGGGGAGGGGGGGGGCGAGGAGGGGAGGGGGGGGGGTCGAGGAGGGGAGGGGGGGCCGAGGAGGGGAGGGGGGGCCGAGGAGGGGAGGGGGGGGCGAGAAGGGGAGGGGGGGCCGAGGAGGGGAGGGGGGGGGTGAGGAGGGGACCGCGAGGAGGGGAGGGGGGGGCCGAGGAGGGGAGGGGAGGGGGGGCCAAGGAGGGGAGGGGGTGGCCAAGGAGGGGAGGGTGGGGCCGAGGAGGGGAGGGGGGGCCGAGGAGGGGAGGGGGGGCCGAGGAGGGAGGGGACGAGGAGGGAGGGGGCGAGGAGGGGAGGGGGGCCGAGGAGGGGAGGGGGGGGCCGAGGAGGGGAGGGGGGGGCCGAGGAGGGGAGGAGGGGGGGCGGACTCGAGGAGGGGGCGGGGGGGCGGACCCGAGGAGGGGGCGGGGGGGGACTCGAAGGGGGGGCGGACCCGAGGGGGGGGCGGACCCGAGGGGGGGACGGGGGGGCGGACCCGAGGGGGGGCGGACCGGAATGTGGGCCTGGGGGGGCGGACCCGAGGAGGGGGCGTACCCGAGGAGGGGGCGGACCCGAGGAGGGGGCGGGGGGAGCGGACCGAGCGGGGGGGTGGGGCCGCCCTGGGGGAGGGCGGCCACCGCGCATGCGCTGGTTGGCACCGGCCCAACTGCGCATGCGCGGGACCCGAGTCTGGCGCCCCCTAGCACATGGCGCCCCGGGCGACAGCCCGAGTTGCCGGTGCCTTGAGCCGGCCCTGAGAGGCAACATAATAATGATTGAGAAAATGATGAGGGGGTTAGATACAGTGGGCGTTCAGAGACTATTCCCTTGGGTGGTTGCAGCTGTTACAAAGGGGCATAGTTATACGATTCAGGATGGGAAATATGGGAGGGATGTCCGAGGTAGGTTCTTTGCTCAGAGAGTGGTTAGGGTGTGTAATGTGCTGCCTGCTGTGATAGTGAAGTCAGACACTTTAGGAACTATCAAGCGTTTATTGCACAGGAACATGGAGCAGACCAGAATGACATGGAGTGGCATAGCTTAATCTTGGTTTCGGTTAAAATAAAAAACCTTAATTAAAATCAATTATTTAAAAAAATCTTGTTTTCTGACAATGATCGGCACAACATTGAGGGCCGAATGGCCTGTTCTGTACTGTACTGTTCTATGTTCCATGTTCTTTGAGGAGCCGGGTTCGAATCCCGCCCCTGGGTCACTGTCCGTGTCAAGTTTGCAAATTCTCCCCATGTCTGCGTGGGTTTCACCCCCACAACCCAAAGATGTGCAGGGTATGTGGATTGGCCACACTAAATTCTCCTTGTGAGAGACCTTCCCACTTTTTTAAATCACCGCCCATCTATCTGCTTAAAACCTATTAACTTTTTTTTCTTCATCTTCCAGAGCAGCTGGGCATTTTCAGCATTTTTTGTTTTTACATCACTTTTACCTTGGCTTTTGTGGGCAAAAAATGTGTTGTTGAATTTTCATACCGTACAACAGCAGCAATAAACCCTGTCAACCTTTCCCAAAGTTCAGTGGGACCCTCAACCTGGGATGATCGCACAGGCTGATTATGGGTGGGGATTTCAACATGGTTATTGATCAAGTCATTGACCGGTCATGTTCGAGAACGGGCAAGGTGCCAGCAATGGCAAAGGAGTTGAAAGGATTCATGGAGCAGATGGAAGGGGGGTGGGTGGATCTGTGGAGATTTAGGCAGTCGAGAGCCTGGGAATTTTCTTCCTTCTCCCACGTTCACAAGGTGTAATCCTGGATAGATTTCTTTGTTGTGGGCAGGGCCCAGTTGATGAGGGTGGTGGATACGGGGTATTCGGCAATTACGATCTTGGACCATGCTCTGTACGGGTCTAGGACAACTCATCACCGCCGACTCATCGGCGCCGACTCATCGCCAGCCCAACTCATCGCCAGCCAACTCATCGCCAGCCCAACTCATCGCCAGCCAACTCATCGCCAGCCAACTCATCGCCAGCCCAACTCATCGCCAGCCAACTCATCGCCAGCCCAACTCATCGCCAGCCCAACTCATCGCCAGCCAACTCATCGCCAGCCCAACTCATCGCCAGCCCAACTCATCGCCAGCCAACTCATCGCCAGCCCAACTCATCGCCAGCCAACTCATCGCCAGCCCAACTCATCGCCAGCCAACTCATCGCCAGCCAACTCATCGCCAGCCAACTCATCGCCGCCGACTCATCGCCGCCGACTCATCGCCAGCCAACTCATCGCCAGCCCAACTCATCGCCAGCCCAACTCATCGCCAGCCCAACTCATCGCCAGCCCAATAAAAACAGTACAGACAACAGACTTCTTAACAGCGCTCTGGAGTGAATGGAATCTATTTAAACCAACAGACTTCTTAGAACATAGAACATAGAACATAGAACGATACAGCGCAGTACAGGCCCTTCGGCCCACGATGTTGCACCGACATGGGAAGTCAAAAACTAAAGGCTATCTAACCTACACTATGCCATTATCATCCATATGCTTATCCAATAAACTTTTAAATGCCCTCAATGTTGACGAGTTCACTACTGTTGCAGGTAGGGCATTCCACGGCCTCACCACTCTTTGCGTAAAAAACCCACCTCTGACCTCTGTCCTATATCTATTACCCCTCAATTTAAGGCTATGTCCCCTCGTGCGAGCCACCTCCATCCGCGGGAGAAGGCTCTCACTGTCCACCCTATCTAACCCTCTGATCATTTTGTATGCCTCTATTAGGTCACCTCTTAACCTTCTTCTCTCTAACGAAAACAACCTCAAGTCCATCAGCCTTTCCTCATAAGATTTTCCCTCCATACCAGGCAACATCCTGGTAAATCTCCTCTGCACCCGTTCCAAAGCTTCCACGTCCTTCCTATAATGAGGCGACCAGAACTGTACGCAATAAGCGCTCTGGAGTGAATTTGTAGAAAAAAGCTTGTCCTTACTTATGTCCATTACACAACATAATTATATGTATATTCGCACCTGCCACATATAATTTTGTGCTTTTCATCTGAATAGCTGAAATTGACAAACACCAGGGTTATGGAACATGCGAGAGACAAATGTGAAATTGATTAGGTTCAGATTTGGTCAGTTGACTGTTTACTGTAGGGCTCTATTGAAATAGACGCTGTTAATTGTAAGTTAGTGTTTTTTGTATTGTGTTTTCCGTCCGTCTCTGGTTAAAAACAATCGTTTTTATATTGGGCACTTTTTAAATAGAGTCAATTTACTGAAAAATATGTTAAAATGTCCTTTGTTTTCTATAGGTTTAAATTGTTTAAATAGATTCCATTCACTCCAGAGCGCTGTTAAGAAGTCTGTTGTCTGTACTGTTTTTATTGGGCTGGCGATGAGTTGGGCTGGCGATGAGTTGGGCTGGCGATGAGTTGGGCTGGCGATGAGTCGGCGGCGATGAGTTGGGCTGGCGATGAGTCGGCGGCGATGAGTTGGGCTGGCGATGAGTTGGCTGGCGATGAGTTGGCTGGCGATGAGTTGGGCTGGCGATGAGTCGGCGGCGATGAGTCGGCGGCGATGAGTTGGGCTGGCGATGAGTCGGCGGCGATGAGTTGGGCTGGCGATGAGTCTGCTGGCGATGAGTTGGCTGGCGATGAGTTGGGCTGGCGATGAGTCGGCGGCGATGAGTCGGTGGCGATGAGTTGGGCTGGCGATGAGTTGGCTGGCGATGAGTTGGGCTGGCGATGAGTTGGCTGGCGATGAGTCGGCGGCGATGAGTTGGCTGGTGATGAGTTGGCTGGTGATGAGTTGGGCTGGCTATGAGTCGGCGGCGATGAGTCGGCGGCGATGAGTTGGCTGGTGATGAGTCGGCGGCGATGAGTTGGCTGGCGATGAGTTGGGCTGGCGATGAGTTGGCTGGCGATGAGTCGGCGGCGATGAGTCGGCGGCGATGAGTTGGCTGGTGATGAGTTGGGCTGGCGATGAGTCGGCGGCGATGAGTTGGGCTGGCGATGAGTTGGCTGGTGATGAGTCGGCGGCGATGAGTCGGCGGCGATGAGTTGGCTGGTGATGAGTTGGGCTGGCGATGAGTCGGCGGCGATGAGTTGGGCTGGCGATGAGTTGGCTGGTGATGAGTCGGCGGCGATGAGTCGGCGGCGATGAGTTGGCTGGTGATGAGTTGGGCTGGCGATGAGTTGGGCTGGCGATGAGTTGGGCTGGCGATGAGTTGGCTGGTGATGAGTTGGGCTGGCGATGAGTCGGCGGCGATGAGTTGGGCTGGCGATGAGTTGGCTGGTGATGAGTCGGCGGCGATGAGTTGGGCTGGCGATGAGTTGGCTGGTGATGAGTCGGCGGCGATGAGTCGGCGGCGATGAGTCGGCGGCGATGAGTTGTCCCATTCCCCTCTGCACTGGGTGGACCTGCAGGTCAGTATGGATAGTAAGCAGCACCCACAATAGAGATTGGATGTGGGGCTGTTGGCGGACGAAGTGGTCTGCGAGAGATTGAGGAAGTGGATGCTGAACTACTTGCAGGTAAACAATACGGGGGAGGTCTCAGCAGCGGTAGTCTGGGAAGCGCTGAAGGCGGAGAGGGGAGCTGATCTAAATCCGGGCTCAAAGGGACAGGACGGACAGGGAGAGGCGGACCGACTGGTAAGAGAGAGCCTACGAGTGGATAGGAGGGATGCGGAGGCTCCAGAGTCTAATTGTAAGTTAGTGTTTTTTGTATTGTGTTTTCCGTCCGTCTCTGGTTAAATACAATCGTTTTTATATTGGGCACTTTTTAAATAGAGTCAATTTACTGAAAAATATGTTAAAATGTCCTTTGTTTTCTATAGGTTTAAATTGTTTAAATAGATTCCATTCACTCCAGAGCGCTGTTAAGAAGTCTGTTGTCTGTACTGTTTTTATTGGGCTGGCGATGAGTTGGGCTGGCGATGAGTTGGGCTGGCGATGAGTTGGCTGGCGATGGGTTGGCTGGCGATGAGTTGGGCTGGCGATGAGTTGGCTGGCGATGAGTTGGGCTGGCGATGAGTCGGCGGCGATGAGTTGGGCTGGCGATGAGTCGGCGGCGATGAGTTGGGCTGGTGATGAGTTGGCTGGCGATGAGTTGGGCTGGCGATGAGTTGGCTGGCGATGAGTCGGCGGCGATGAGTTGGCTGGTGATGAGTTGGCTGGCGATGAGTTGGGCTGGCGATGAGTTGGCTGGTGATGAGTTGGGCTGGCGATGAGTCGGCGGCGATGAGTTGGGCTGGTGATGAGTCGGCGGCGATGAGTTGGCTGGTGATGAGTTGGCTGGTGATGAGTTGGCAGGTGATGAGTCGGCGGCGATGAGTTGGCTGGCGATGAGTTGGCGGCGATGAGTTGGCTGGCGATGAGTTGGCTGGTGATGAGTAGGACTGGCGATGAGTTGGCTGGCGATGAGTTGGGCTGGCGATGAGTTGGCTGGCGATGAGTTGGGCTGGCGATGAGTTGGCTGGCGATGAGTCGGTGGCGATGAGTCGGCGGCGATGAGTTGGCTGGTGATGAGTTGGGCTGGCGATGAGTTGGGCTGGCGATGAGTTGGGCTGGCGATGAGTTGGCTGGTGATGAGTTGGGCTGGCGATGAGTCGGCGGCGATGAGTTGGGCTGGCGATGAGTTGGCTGGTGATGAGTCGGCGGCGATGAGTCGGCGGCGATGAGTCGGCGGCGATGAGTTGGCTGGTGATGAGTTGGGCTGGCGATGAGTTGGGCTGGCGATGAGTTGGGCTGGCGATGAGTTGGCTGGCGATGAGTTGGCTGGCGATGGGTTGGGCTGGCGATGAGTTGGCTGGCGATGAGTTGGGCTGGCGATGAGTTGGCTGGCGATGAGTCGGTGGCGATGAGTCGGCGGCGATGAGTTGGCTGGTGATGAGTTGGGCTGGCGATGAGTTGGGCTGGCGATGAGTTGGGCTGGCGATGAGTTGGCTGGTGATGAGTTGGGCTGGCGATGAGTCGGCGGCGATGAGTTGGGCTGGCGATGAGTTGGCTGGTGATGAGTCGGCGGCGATGAGTCGGCGGCGATGAGTTGGCTGGTGATGAGTTGGGCTGGCGATGAGTTGGGCTGGCGATGAGTTGGGCTGGCGATGAGTTGGCTGGTGATGAGTTGGGCTGGCGATGAGTCGGCGGCGATGAGTTGGGCTGGCGATGAGTTGGCTGGCGATGAGTTGGGCTGGCGATGAGTTGGCTGGTGATGAGTCGGCGGCGATGAGTCGGCGGCGATGAGTCGGCGGCGATGAGTTGTCCCATTCCCCTCTGCACTGGGTGGACCTGCAGGTCAGTATGGATAGTAAGCAGCACCCACAATAGAGATTGGATGTGGGGCTGTTGGCGGACGAAGTGGTCTGCGAGAGATTGAGGAAGTGGATGCTGAACTACTTGCAGGTAAACAATACGGGGGAGGTCTCAGCAGCGGTAGTCTGGGAAGCGCTGAAGGCGGAGAGGGGAGCTGATCTAAATCCGGGCTCAAAGGGACAGGACGGACAGGGAGAGGCGGACCGACTGGTAACAGAGAGCCTACGAGTGGATAGGAGGGATGCGGAGGCTCCAGAGTCTAATTGTAAGTTAGTGTTTTTTGTATTGTGTTTTCCGTCCGTCTCTGGTTAAATACAATCGTTTTTATATTGGGCACTTTTTAAATAGAGTCAATTTACTGAAAAATATGTTAAAATGTCCTTTGTTTTCTATAGGTTTAAATTGTTTAAATAGATTCCATTCACTCCAGAGCGCTGTTAAGAAGTCTGTTGTCTGTACTGTTTTTATTGGGCTGGCGATGAGTTGGGCTGGCGATGAGTTGGGCTGGCGATGAGTTGGCTGGCGATGGGTTGGCTGGCGATGAGTTGGGCTGGCGATGAGTTGGCTGGCGATGAGTTGGGCTGGCGATGAGTCGGCGGCGATGAGTTGGGCTGGCGATGAGTCGGCGGCGATGAGTTGGGCTGGTGATGAGTTGGCTGGCGATGAGTTGGGCTGGCGATGAGTTGGCTGGCGATGAGTCGGCGGCGATGAGTTGGCTGGTGATGAGTTGGCTGGCGATGAGTTGGGCTGGCGATGAGTTGGCTGGTGATGAGTTGGGCTGGCGATGAGTCGGCGGCGATGAGTTGGGCTGGTGATGAGTCGGCGGCGATGAGTTGGCTGGTGATGAGTTGGCTGGTGATGAGTTGGCAGGTGATGAGTCGGCGGCGATGCGTTGGCTGGCGATGAGTTGGCGGCGATGAGTTGGCTGGCGATGAGTTGGCTGGTGATGAGTAGGACTGGCGATGAGTTGGCTGGCGATGAGTTGGGCTGGCGATGAGTTGGCTGGCGATGAGTTGGGCTGGCGATGAGTTGGCTGGCGATGAGTCGGTGGCGATGAGTCGGCGGCGATGAGTTGGCTGGTGATGAGTTGGGCTGGCGATGAGTTGGGCTGGCGATGAGTTGGGCTGGCGATGAGTTGGCTGGTGATGAGTTGGGCTGGCGATGAGTCGGCGGCGATGAGTTGGGCTGGCGATGAGTTGGCTGGTGATGAGTCGGCGGCGATGAGTCGGCGGCGATGAGTCGGCGGCGATGAGTTGGCTGGTGATGAGTTGGGCTGGCGATGAGTTGGGCTGGCGATGAGTTGGGCTGGCGATGAGTTGGCTGGCGATGAGTTGGCTGGCGATGGGTTGGGCTGGCGATGAGTTGGCTGGCGATGAGTTGGGCTGGCGATGAGTTGGCTGGCGATGAGTCGGTGGCGATGAGTCGGCGGCGATGAGTTGGCTGGTGATGAGTTGGGCTGGCGATGAGTTGGGCTGGCGATGAGTTGGGCTGGCGATGAGTTGGCTGGTGATGAGTTGGGCTGGCGATGAGTCGGCGGCGATGAGTTGGGCTGGCGATGAGTTGGCTGGTGATGAGTCGGCGGCGATGAGTCGGCGGCGATGAGTTGGCTGGTGATGAGTTGGGCTGGCGATGAGTTGGGCTGGCGATGAGTTGGGCTGGCGATGAGTTGGCTGGTGATGAGTTGGGCTGGCGATGAGTCGGCGGCGATGAGTTGGGCTGGCGATGAGTTGGCTGGCGATGAGTTGGGCTGGCGATGAGTTGGCTGGTGATGAGTCGGCGGCGATGAGTCGGCGGCGATGAGTCGGCGGCGATGAGTTGTCCCATTCCCCTCTGCACTGGGTGGACCTGCAGGTCAGTATGGATAGTAAGCAGCACCCACAATAGAGATTGGATGTGGGGCTGTTGGCGGACGAAGTGGTCTGCGAGAGATTGAGGAAGTGGATGCTGAACTACTTGCAGGTAAACAATACGGGGGAGGTCTCAGCAGCGGTAGTCTGGGAAGCGCTGAAGGCGGAGAGGGGAGCTGATCTAAATCCGGGCTCAAAGGGACAGGACGGACAGGGAGAGGCGGACCGACTGGTAACAGAGAGCCTACGAGTGGATAGGAGGGATGCGGAGGCTCCAGAGTCAGGGCTATTGAGGGAACGCCGGAGGCTGCTGGCAGAATTTAGTTTGTTAACTACAGGTTGGGCAGTGGAGCAGCTCAGGAAGGTGAAGGGAGTGGTGTACGAGCACGGGGGAAAGGCCAGGAGGATGCTTGCACAGCAGCTGAGAAAATGGGAGGCAGCGAGGGAAATAGGGAAAGTGGTTGATGGGGGTGGGAACGTGATTGGGGACTCGGAGGGGGTGAATAATACCTTCGGGACTTTAATAGTTGTCCTTGATAAATATCAAACTAATCGGAAGGACTGAGCGGATGGTAAGGGTGGTGTAGCTCTGTTATTTAAGGATAACATCCGGGCAATAGTCAGGGATGACATCAGTGCTAGGGAGAATAAGGTTGAATCCATTTGGGTGGAAATTAGGAATAATAAGGTGAAAAAGTCACTGATAGGAGCAGTCTTTAGGCCACCAAATAGTAACAACATGGTGGGGCAGGCAATAAACAAAATAAATAACTGATACATGTAGAAATGGTAGAATAGTTATCATGGGGGACTTTAATCTACATGTCGATTGGTTTAACCAGGTCAGTCAAGGCAGCCTGGAGGAGGAGATAACAGAATGTATCCGTGATAGTTTCCAAGAACAGTATGTAATGGAACCTGCAAGGGAACAAGCGGTCCTAGATCTGGTCCTGTGTAATGAGACAGGATTGACTAATGATCTGAGAGTTAGGGATCATCGCGGAAGGAGCGATCACAATATGGTTGAATTTAAAATACAGATGGAGGGTGAGAAGGTGAAATCAAAGACTCATGTTTTGTGCTCAAACAAAGCAGATTACAATGGGATGAGAGAAGAGCTAGCGAAAGTAGACTGGGAGCAAAGACTTTATGGTGAAACCATTGATGAATCTGCCAAGCGATTTTTCACTGTGCTCATTAAATGTTTATACCAACAAAAAGGAAGGACGGAAGAAAGAGGGAAAGTCGACCATGGATACCTATGGAAATAAGGGAATGAATCAAATTGAAAGAAAAAGCATACAAACTTGCAAAGATTAGTGGGACACGAGAGGACTGGGAAATCTTTAGGGGGCTACAGAAAGCTACTAAAAAAACTATAAAGACGAGTAAGATAGATTATGAGAGTAAACGTGCTCAGAATATAAAAACAGGTAGTAAAAGTTTCTGCAAATATATGAAAAAAAAATATGAGTAGCTAAGGTAAATATTGGACCTTTAGAGGATGAGAAGGGAGATTTATTAATGGGAGATGAGGAAATGGCTGAGGAACTGAACAGGTTTTTTGGGTCGGTCTTCACGGTGGAAGTCACACAGAACATCCAGTGACTGATAGAAATGAGGCTATGACAGGTGAGGACATTGAGATGATTGTTATCACGAAGGAGATAGTGATGGGCAAGCTAATGGGGCTAAAGGTTAGACTCTGGGATGGTCCTGGCGGATTGGGAATTAGCAAACATGACACCACTGTTTAAAAAAGGAGGTAGGCAGAGAATGGGTAATTATAGGCCAGTTAGCTCAACTTCGGTAGTAGGGAAGATGCTGGAATCTATCATTAAAGAAGAAATAGCGAGGCATCTGGATGGAAATTGCCCCATTGGGCAGACGCAGCATGGGTTCATAAAGGGCAGGTTATGTCTTACTAATTTGGTGGAATATTTTGAGGACATTACCAGAGAGGTAGATAATGTGATGCCAATGGATGTGGTATATCTGGATTTCCAGAAAGCCTTTGATGAGGTGCCACACAAAAGGTTGCTGCATGAGATAAAGATGCATGGCATTAAGTGTAAAGTAAGAGCAAGCAAAAAGTGCAGAGGATACCGGAAGTCTGCAGAGGGATTTGGATTGCTTAACTGAATGGGCTAGGGTCTGGCAGATGGAATACAATGTTAACAAATGTGAGGGTATCCATTTTGGGAGGAATAACCGCAAACAGGATTATTATTTAAATGCTAAAATATTAAAGCATACTGATGTGGAGAGAGACCTGGGTGTGCTCGTGCATGAGTCGCTAAAAGTTGGTTTCCGGGTGCAACAGGTGATTAAGAAGGCAAATGGAATCTTGTTCTTCATTGATGGAGGGATGGAGTTTAAGACCAGGAAGTTATGCTGCAATTCTATGAGGTGTTAGTGAGGCCACAGCTGGAGTATTATGTTCAGTTTTGGTCACCTTACTTGAGAAAGGACGTACTGGCACTGGACGGTGTGCAGAGGAGGTTCACTAGGTTAATCCCAGAGTTGAAGGGGTTGGATTACGAGGAGTGGTTGAGTAGACTGGGACTGTACTCGTTGGAATTTAGAAGGATGAGGCGGATCTTATCTAAACATGTAAAATTATGAAGGGAATAGATAGGATAGATGCGGGAAGGTTGTTTTCACAGGCGGGTGAAGCAGAACTAGGGGGCATAGCCTCAAAATAAGGGGAAATATATTGAGGACTGAGTTTAGGAGGAATGTCTTCACCCAAAGCGTTGTGCATCGATGGAATTCCTTGCCCAGTGAAGCAGTTGAGGTTTCATCATTAAATGTTATTAAGATAAAGACAGATAGTTTTTTGAAGAATAAAGGGATTACGGGTTATGGAGTTAGGGCCGAAAAGTGGAGCTGATTCCACAAAAAAAAAATCAGACATGATCTCATTGAATGGCAGAGCAGGCTCGAAGGGCCAAGTGGCCTACTCCTGCTCCTAGTTCTTATGATCTTATGTTCTTATGTACCTGTCAGGTAGTGAGGAAGTGGTCGAGCGATGGCACCGTGGTTTATGAAAGTAGTTGAATCACTTGTCAAGAGGAAGGAGGAGGCTTATGTAAAGATGATACGTGAAGGTTCAGTTAGGGCACTCGAGAGTTCTAAATTAGCAAGGAAGGACCTAAAGAGAGAGCTGAGAAGAGCCTGGATTGGACTTGAGAAATCTTTGGCAGGGACGATCAAAGACAACCATGAAGCTTCCTATTGGTATGTCAGGAATAAAAGAATGACTAGGGTAAGAGGAGGGCCTGTCACGGGAAGTTGTGCGTGGAGTCCGAGGAGATAGAAGAGGTGTGAAATGAATATTTTTCGTCAGTATTCACACAGGAAAAAGATGATGTTGTTGAAAAGAATATTGAGATACAGGCTATTAGACGAGAAGGGCTTGAGGTTCATGAGGAGGAGGTGTTAACAATTCTGGAAAGTGTGAAAATAGGTAAGTCCCCTGGGCCGGGTGGGATTTATCCACAGATTCTCTGTGAAGTAAGGGGAGAGATTGCTGAGCCTTTGGCTTTGATCTTTACGTTATCTTTATCTACAGGAATAGTGCCAGAAGACTGGAGGACAGCAAATGTTGCCCGATGTTCAAGAAGGGGAGTAGAGCCAACCCTGGTAATGATAGACCAGTGAGCCTTACTTCTGTTGTGGGCAGAGTCTTGGAAATATTCATAAGAGATAGGATTTATAATCATCTGGAAAGGAATAATTTGATTAGAGATAGTCAACACCGTTTTGTGAAGGGTAGGTTGTGCCTCACAAACCTTATTGAGTTCTTTGAAAAGGTGACAAAACAGGTGGATGAGTGTAAAGTAGTTGATGTGGTGTATATGGATTTCAGTAAACATTTGATATGGATCGCCATGGTAGGCTATTGCAGAAAATACGGAGGCATGGGATTCAGAGGATTCAGCAGTTTGGATCAGAAATTGGCAAGCTGGAAGTAGGCAAAGGGTGATGGGAAATGTTCAGCCTGGAGTTCAGTTGTGAGTGATCCACAAGGATCTGTTTTGGGGCCACTGCTGTTTGCCATTTTTATAAATGACCTGGAGGAGGGCGTAAAAGGATGGGTGAGTATTTTTGCAGATGACAATTAAGTCGGTGGAGTTGTGGACAGTGCGGAAGGATGTTACAAGTTACAGAGGAACAGTATAACCTGCAGAGCTGGACTGACAGGTGGCAAATGGATTTTAATGCAGAAAAGTGTGAGGGGATTCATTTTGGAAGGAATAACAGGAAGACAGAGACAGATGACAATTAAGTCGGTGGAATTATGGACAGTGTGGAAGGATGTTGCAAGTTACAGAGGGACATAGATAAGCTGCAGAGCTGGCTGAGAGACGACAAATAGAGTTTAATGCAGAAAAGGGTGAGGTGATTCATTTTGGAAGGAAAAACAGAAAGACAGAGTACTGGGCTAATGGTAAGATTCTTGGTCGTGTGGACGAGCAGAGAGATCTCGGTATCCATGTACATAGATCCCTGAAAGTTGCCACCCAGGTTGATAGGGTTATGAAGAAGGCATACCGTGTGTTAGCCTTTATTGGTAGAGGGATTGAGTTTTGGAGCCATGAGGTCATGTTGCAGCTGTACAAATCTCTGGTGCGGGCGCATTTGCAGTATTGCATGCAGTTCTGGTCGCTGCATTATAGGAAAGATGTGGAAGGATTGGAAAGGATGCAGAGGACATTTACCAGCATGTTGCCTGATATGGAGGGAAGATCTTATGAGGGTAAGCTGAGGGACTTGAGACCGTTTTTGTTGGAGAGAAGAAGGTTAAGAGGTAACTTAATTGAGGCATACAAGATGATGAGAGGATTAGGGTGGACAGTGAGTGCCTTTTTCCTCAGATGGTGTTGTCTAGAACGAGGGGACATAGCTTCAAATTGAGGGGAGATAGATATAAGACAGATGTCAGAGGTAGGTTCTTTACTCAGAAAGTAGTAAGGTCGTGGAATACCCGACCTGCAACAGTAGTCAACTCGCCAATATTAAGGGCATTTAAATGGTCATTGGATAAACATATGGATGCTAAGGGAATACTGTAGATGGGCTTTAGTTTTGTGTCACAGGTCGGCGCATCATGGAGGGCCAAAGGCTTGTACTCCGCTGTAATGTTCTCTGTTCTGATGTGCTGCGGGACATTTTACTGCATTAATGGCACTATTATAAATACAAGTTAGGTGGATTGGCCATGATAAATTGCCCTTAGTATCCAAAATTGCCCTTAGTGTTGGGTGGGGTTACTGGGTTATGGGGATAGGGTGGAGGTGTTAACCTTGGGTAAGGTGCTCTTTCCAGGAGCCGGTGCAGACTCGATGGGCCGAATGGCCTCCTTCTGCACTGTAAATTCTATCTATGTAAATGTAAGTTGCTGGTGATCAGTGCCAGTATCACAAATCTTTGCTCAGATGGCCTCCATTCCCTCATCATTTCTACTCTGTCAGATTCTGTTACCTTTCTGCTACATGGGTACATTTATGGTCTCATTCTTCTCGCACAGCGGTTGTCCCAGCACCATCAAACCTACGCTTCTCGGACATCAAGGGGCACAGTTTCCGGATGGACTGGGATCATGGACCGGAGGAGGCGGACCAGTACAGAATCAGCTGGGTTCCATCTGCAGGAGGGGACAAAAAAGAGGTGATGAAATCCATACTTTCTGCTTCTGTGTAGCTCCAGCTGATTTTTAAATTTGCCTTGCAACATGCGAGTGTGAAGCAAAACCGCTATCAGGCAGACCTGTATATGTTTGAAAATGTTCCTCCTTTCCAGCAACGATGTTTCATTGCATCCTTGTAATCCTTTCCACACTTGCTAATGAGTTGCATTCTCTGTTGGCCGAGGCGGCATGATCACACTGAAAACAGCAGGTATTTTCCATTCCCAACAGGGACACGCAGTCACGGGCAGGGCTGGAAAATTTGGAGATTGGCCAAAACTCAATTGGGTGGGATGAGCTCTTTGAACCGTAACCTGCAGAAACATCAGCACATTCTTTCTGAATGGCATTACTGTACTAGAAGGTGATCAGGAAACTGCTTTCCGCACAGACCATATGCTCTTTAGTATTGAGATGTTCGGCTCAGTTGCCCACTCAAAGAAGAGCATTTGTGCAATTAAGTAACCGTCCAAATTAGTTTAACAATTTAAATTTCTGCAGAAATACTCCAAATGACCATGAGGGAATGCCACTGGGAAAGGTGGCTGCAGCCAAGGGTTGGTAAAGGATTTTAAGGTCCTTGTGGCCCCCTGAGTGATATCAAATTCAAACATCCCCATTTAATTCAGGGAATCAGTTTGCAGAAAACAAATTGGTTTCATGCACTGAACGTATCTTGACCTTCGCTTTATGCCTATTCTTCCAGATGATTATAAATGGCAATGAGAGAAGCCAGGTTTTAGATAACCTGGATCCTGACACCTTATATGATGTTACCCTTACTGCCATCTCCCCAAACAAGAAGGAAAGTGAAGACGTCTCAGCCTCCCAGCGTACATGTAAGTCTTAAGTATATAAAAATCTCCATTCATCTTTCCTACCCCCTTACCAATTATCTTCAAATATTGAAAAGAGGACAAAGTGACATGGAAAGCACATGCTGCATATTGTGATGTGCAGCAGATCACAATGACCTTCAGGATGGGGTGTGGGATTAGTATGTTCCCCTGGATTCTCTGCTTCTGCTGTAGCAAAGTGTATCTATTGGCTTCATTGGCTAGCCTGCTTGTGCCCAATATTCCTGGGCCATACAGCACCTTCAGCCAGATAAAACTATAAAACCACAGAATTCCGACAGTGTAGAAAGAGGCTATTTGGCCTTGTGTGTCTGCACCGACCCTCTGAAAGAGGAACCTAATTAGGCTCACTCCCCTGCCCAATCCCTGAAACCCCCCCTAACCGGCACATCTGGGACTATTTAGCATGACCAATCCACCTAAAGTGCACATCTTTGGACTGTGGGAGGAATACGGAGGGCCTATAGGAAACCCACAAAGACACGGAGAGAACGTACAAGCGCCACACAGACAATCTACCGAGGCAGGAATTGAACCCTGTTCTCTGGTGCTGTGAGGCAGCAGTGATAACCCAACCCCTGATTAATGTTATCCTCCTTCAACTTGCCTCCTCTTTAATACATGAACCCACTTCCCCAACCCCTCATCTATTCCTCATAGAGAAATCGTAAGAAGTCTTCCAACACCAGGATAAAGTCCAACAGGTTTGTTTCAAACGTGAGCTTTCGGAGCATTGCACCTTCCTCTGGTGAATTGTGAGGTATGTTCCAGAAACATTTAGATAGACAAAGTCAGAGATACCAGACAATGCTTGGAATGTGAGCATTTGCAGGTAATCAAACCATTACAGATCCAGAGAGAGGGATAATCCCAGGTTAAAAAGGAGTGAATTGTCTCAAGCCAGGACAGTTGGTAGGATTTTGCAAGTCCAGGCAAGATGGTGGGGGGTGAATGTAATGCGACATGAATCCAAGATCCCGGTTGAGAAACCAAAGAGTGGGGGTTAATGAGTGTTTCTCTGGTTGGCAATCAGTAGCTAGTGGTGTCCCTCAGGGATCAGTTCTGGGCCCGCAATTGTTCACAATTTGCTTCAATGGTTTGGAGTTGGGGACAAAGGGCAATATGTCCAAGTTTGCAGACGACACTAAGATGTGTGGTAAAGCAAAAAGTGCAGAGGATACCGGAAGTCTGCAGAGGGATTTGGATGGGTTAAGTGAATGGACTAGGGTCTGGCAGATGGCATACAATGTTGACAAATGTGAGGTTATGCACTTTGGTAGGAATGGGAGCAAACAAGATTATTAATTAAATGATAAAATATTAAAACATGCTGCTTTGCCGAGAGACCTGGGTGGGCTCGTGCATGAGTCGCAAAATGTTGGTTTACAGTTACAACAGCTGATTAAGAAAGAGAATGGAATTTTGTCGTTCATTGCTCGAGAGATGGAGTTTAAGACGAGGGAGGTTATGCTGCAATTGTGTAAGGTTTCAGTGAGGCCACACCTGGAGCATTGTGTTCAGTTTTGGTTCCCTTCCCTGAGAAAGGACGGACTGGAGGTTGTGCAAAGGAGATTCACTCGGTTAATCCCAGAGCTGAAGGGGTTGGATTACGAGGAGAAGTTGCGTAGTCTTTGTCTGTACTCGGAATTTGGAAGGATGAGGGTGGGATCTTCTGGGAACATATAAAATTATGAAGGGAATAGAGAGGATCGATGCCGGCAGGTTATTTGCACTGGCGGCTGAAAGCAGAACTAGGGGGCACAGCTTCAAAATAATGGGAAATAGATTGAGGACTGAGTTAGGTGGAACTTCTTCACCCAAAGGATTGTGCACCTATGGAAGTCCTTGCCCAGTGAAGCAGTTGAGGCACCTTAATTAAATGATTTTAAGAGAAATGTTGATAGCTTTTTGATGAATTATGGGATTCAGGGTTATTGTGTTCAGGCCGGAAAGTGGAGCTGAGTCCACAAACGATCAGCCATTATCTCATTGAATGGTGGAGCAGGCACAAGGGGCCATGTGGCCTACATCTGCTTCTAGTTCTTATGTTCTTATGTGCCTGTCAGGCAGGAAGGAAGTGGTCAAGTGAGGTAACCGTGGTTTACTAAAGTAGTTGAATCACTTGTCAAGAGGAAGAAGGAGACTTATGAAAAAAAATGAAATGAAAATCGCTTATTGTCACGAGTAGGCTTCAATGAAGTTACTGTGAAAAGCCCCTAATCGCCACATTCCGGCGCCTGTCCGGGGAGGCTGGTACGGGAATCGAACCGTGCTACTGGCCTGCTTTAAAAGCCAGCGATTTAGACCAGTGAGCTAAACCAGCCCCTGTAAAGATGAGACGTTTGGTTTCAGTTAGGGCGCTCGAGAGTTACAAGTTAGCTGGGAAGGACCTAAAGAGAGATTCTCTGTGAATTAAGGAAAGAGATTGCTGAGCCTTAGGCTTTGATCTTTATGTTATCTTTGCCTACAGGAATAGTGCCAGTAGGTTGGAGGATAGCAAATGTTGTCCCCTTGCTCAAGAAGGGGAATAGAGATAACCCCGGTAACTATAGACAGGTGAGCCTTACTTCTGTTTTGGGCAATATCTTGTCAACGTTCATAACAGATAGGATATATAATCATCTGGAAAGGAATAATTTGATTAGAGATAGTCAACACGGTTTTGTGAAGGGTAGGTCGTGCCTCACAAACCTCATTGAGTTCTTTGAGAAGGTGACCAAACAGGTGGTCGAGGGTAAAGCAGTTGATTGGTGTACGTGGATTTCAGTAAAGCGTTTGATGAGCTTCCCCATGGTAGTCTATTGCAGAAGACACGGAGACATGGGATTCAGGGAAATTTAGCAATGTGGATCAGAATTTGGCTAGCTGGAAGAAGACAAAGTTGATAGGAAATGTTCATCCGGAGTTCAGGTACTAGTGGTGTACCACAAAATCTGTTTTGGGGCCACTGCTGTTTGTCATTTTTATAAATGGCCTGAAGGACGGCGTAGGAGGATGGATGAGTAAATCTGCAGATGGCACTAATCTCGCTGGAGTTGTGGACAGTGCGGAAAGGATGTTGCAAGTTACAGAGCGACATAGATAAGCTGCAGAGCTGGGCTGACAGGTGGCAAATGCAGTTTAATGCAGAAAAACATGAGGTGATTCATTTCGGAAGGAATAACAAGAAGAGAGATTACTGGGCTAATGGTATGATTCTTGGTAGTGTGGTTGAGCAGAGAGATCTCGGTGTCCATGTACATTAATTCCTGAAAGTTGCCACTCCGGTAGATAGGGCTATTAAGAATTTGGTATGTTAGGCGGGGCTGTTTAGCTAACTGGGCTAAGTTACTGGCTTTTTAAGCAAACCAAGCAGGCCAGCAGCACGGTTCGATTCCCTGAACAGGTGCCGCAATGTGGCGACTAGGGGCTTTTCACAGTACCTTCATTGAAGCCTACTCGTGACAATAAACAATTTATCTTATCTTATCTCAACTTTTATTGGGCGAGAGATTGAGTTTCGGAGCCATGAGGTCATGTTGCAGCTGCACAGAACTCTGGTGCGTCTGCATTTGGAGTAGTGCGTGCAGTTCTGGTCGTCGCAATATAGGAAGGATGTGGAAGCATTGAAAAGGGTGCAGAGCAGATTTACCAGGATGTTGCCTGGTATGGAGGGAAGATCTTATCAGGGAAGGCTGAGGGACATGAGGCTGTCTGTGCTGTACTGTTCTAGTTCTATGTCCATGTTTTTGTTAGAGAGAAGAAGGTTAAGAGCTGACTTAATTGAGGCATACAAGATAATCTGAGGATTAGATATGGTGAACACTGAGAGCCTTTTTCTTCGGATGGTAATGATTAGCACATGTGGACATAGCTTTAAATTGAGGGGAGATAGATATAGGACAGATGTCAGAGGTAGCTTCTTTACTCAAAGAATAGTAAAGGAGCAGAATGCCCTGCATGCAACAGGAGTGGACTAACCAATATGAAGGGCATTTAAATGGTCATTGGATAAACATATGGATGATAATGGGATAGTGTAGATGGGCTTGATAGTGGTTTCACAGGTCGGCGCAACCTGGAGGGTCGAAGGGCCTGTCCTGTTCTATGTTCCATGTTCTGAAGTGCTTCGGGACATTTTACTGCATTAAAGGCACTATTATAAATGCAGATTGTTGGCGATCATTATCAGTATCTCAAATCTTTGCTCAGATGGCCTCCATTCCCTCATCATTTCTACTCTGTCAGATTCTGTTACCTTTCTGCTACATGTGTACATTTAAGGTCTCATTCTACTCACACAGCGGTTGTCCAAACACCATCAAACCTACGCTTCTCAGACATCACGAGGAAAAGTTTCCGGATGAACTGGAATCATGGATCGGAGGAGGCGGACCAGTACAGAATCAGCTGGGTTCCATCTGCAGGAGGGGACAAAAAAGAGGTGATGAAATCCATACTTTCTGCTTCTGTGTAGCTCCAGCTGATTTTAAAATTTGCCTTGCAACATGCGAGTGTGAAACAAAACCGCTGTCAGACAGATCTGTATATGTATGAAAATGTTCCTCCTTTCCAGCAACGATGTTTCATTGTATCCTTGTAATCCTTTCCACGCTTGCTAATGAGTTGCATTCACTGTTGGTCGAGGCAGCATGATCACACTGAAAACAGCAGGTATTTTCCATTCCCAACAGGGACACGCAGTCACGGGCAGGACTGGAAAATTTGGAGATCGGCCAATACTCAATTGGGTGGGATGAGCTCTTTGAACCGTAACCTGCAGAAACATCAGCACATTCTTTCTGAATGGCATTACTGTACTAGAAGGTGATCAGAAAACTGCTTTCCGCACGTACCATATGCTCCTTAGTATTGAGATGTTGGGCTCAGTTGCCCACTCAAAGAAGAGCATTTGCGTAATGAACAAAACAGTCCAAATTAGTTCATTCCTTCAATTGAATTTTCTCAGAAATACTCCACATGACCACGAAGGAATGCCACTGGGAAAGGTGGCTGCAGCCAAGGGTTGGTAAAGGATTTTAAGATCCTTGCCGCCCCCTGAGTGATATCAAATTCAAACATCCCCATTTAATTAAGGGAATCAGTTTGCAGAAAACAAATTGGTTTCATGCACTGAACGTATCTTGACCTTCGCTTTATGCCTATTCTTCCAGATGATTATAAATGGCAATGAGACAAGCCAGGTTTTAGATAACCTGGATCCTGACACCAAATATGATGTTACCCTTACTGCCATCTACCCAGACAAGACGGAAAGTGCTGACGTCTCAGCCTCCGAACGTACATGTAAGTCTTTAGTATATAAAAATCTCCATTAGTCTTTTCTACCCCCTTACCAATTATCTTCAAATATTGAAAAGAGGACAAAGTGACATGGAAAGCACATGCTGCATATTGTGATGTGCAGTAGATCACAATGTCCTTCAGGATGGGGTGTGGGATTAGTATGTTCCCCTGGATTCTCTGCTTCTGCTGTTGCAGTGTATCTATTGGCTTCATTGGCTAGCCTTCTTGTGTCCAATATACCTGGGCCATACAGCACCTTCAGCCAGATAAAACTATAAAACCACAGAATTCCGACAGTGTAGAAGGAGGCTATTTGGCCTTGTGTGTCTGCACCAACCCTCTGAAAGAGCAACCAAATTAGGCCCACTCCCCTGCCCAATCCCTGAAGCACCCCATAACCGGCACGTCTGAGAATATTTAGCATGACCAATCCACCTAATGTGCACATCTTTGGACTGTGGGAGGAAATCGGAGAACCCAGAGGAAACCCACAAAGACACCGAGAGAACGTACAAGCGCCGCACAGACAATCTACCGAGGCAGGAATTGAACCCAGTTCTCTGGCGCTGTGAGGCAGCAGTGATAACCCAACCCCTGATTAATCTATGCCTCCCTCAACTTGCTTCCTCTTTTATTGATGGACCCGCTTCCCCAACCCCTTATCTATTCCTCATAGTAAAATGATCGGCCTCACCCCATTTCCCCACTACCTGGGCGTAACTTGTCTATACAAAGGGAAATAACAATCATATTTGTATTTATCTAACATATTTTAACAGTCTCAAGTATCTTTACTGGATCACATCAGCAGATTGATAATCATTTCAGTTAAACTAGTGATGTTTGTTTTTAGAGAACTTGAAACAATATTGCCCCATCCCGTTTTGCTGAAGGTGAAAGGGGTGGCATGTGGCACAGTGGCTAGCACTGGGACTGCGGCACTGAGAAGACAGAGGGTGGTGATGGATGGAAAATTTTCATACTGGAGACCAGTTACCAGCGGTGTACCACAGGGATCAGTGCTGGGTCCTCTGGTATTTGTGACTTTTATCAATGACATTGATACGATGCAGAGCTGTGCTGAAAAATGGCAGATGGAGTTTAACCCTGATAAGTGCGAGGTGATTCATTTTGGTCGAAAATATTCAATGCCCATTACAGGGTCAACGGCAGGGTTGTGAGGAATGTGGAGGAACAGAGAGATCTTGGAGTTCATGTCTACATATCTCTGAAGGTTGCCACTCAAGTGGATACAGCGTGAAGAAGGCTTATAGTGTGTTAGCGTTTATTAACAGGGGGCTTGAGTTTAAGAGCCGCGGGGTTATGCTGCAACTATTCCTCACCCTGCTGAGACCACATTTGGAGCATTGTGTGCAGTTCTGGTCACCTCATTACAGGAAGGATGTGGAAGCATTGGAAAGGGTGCAAAGGAGATTTACCAGGATGCTGCCTGGATTGCAGAATAGATCTTATGAGGAAAGTTTGAGGGAGATACAGCTTTTCTCTTTGTAGCGGAGGAGGATGAGAGTCGACATAAGAGGTTGAGAAAATGATGAGGGGGTTAGAGATTATTACCTTGGGTGGATGTAGCTGTTACAAGGGGGCATAACGATAAGATTCAGGGTGGGAGATATAGGAGGGATGTCCGAGGTAGGTTCTTTACTCAGGGAGCGGTTAGGGTGTGGAATGGACTGCCTGCTGTGATAGTGGAGTCAGACACTTTAGGAACTTTCATGTAGTTATTGGATAGGAACAGGAAGCACACCAGAATGACATGGAGTGGGTGTGGTGAATGTGATTCACACCGGATTATAATCTGTATATACATGTGTCTATATTGTAAGTGCAGTTGCACTACCTGTCCTCCAGGGGGAGTAACTCTGGGAATGCTCGAGTTGTACGGGGCTTCTCACTTGGCTCTGCCCAGGACTCCTTCCCCGGAAGCTGCTGAATAAAGATCAGTGCCACATGGTCAGCCGGCCAGTTCACCGAAAGTTCAATGGCTAATAGGCTGGCTCTGTTGTGAGTATATTAAAACAGCTATTCTAATCCTACAAGCACGTGTCCGTAGAATTGTTGGTTCCAACAATTTAATATACTCAGGAAACAGTCGAAGAAATCATGGAAGCAGCCCTCAAGCCCGGACGTCTTGAACTTGACCCAGAGGATGCAGAGGCTAAGGAAATTTTTTCCCACTGGTTGAGATGTTTTAAAGCCTACCTGGCAGAAGCCAGCACCGCCGGAACAACGGAGGAACAAAAACTCAACCTACTGCACGTGAGGGTAAGCCACAGAATATCCACACAGCTAAATCCGGCCGGTTCTTACACTGCAGCGCTGGCAATACTGGACAAAATGTACGTTAGGCCCATTAACGAGGTTTATGCACGCCACGTGTTTACGACCCGCCGTCAGCGGCCTACAGAAATGCTAGCCGAGTTTGTACGGGAACTGAACAATCTTTCCAATGACTGTAATTATCAAGCCGTTACCGCGGCTGAACATAGGGAGCTTGCTGTGCGGGACGTTTTCGTGGCAGGCCTTAGGTCTAACTATGTGCGCCAAAGACTGCTAGAAAAGGGGGCCCAGGACTTAGACACTACTGTGGAGGCTGCTACCACTATGGAAGTTTCCTTCCGCAGCCTCACCTCGTTTCCCGCGGACCCCGCGACCTCATCGTGGAACCCCGACCAACAGTCCCCCCAAGCCTGTGCCGCACGGCCCCCCAGCTACCGCGCTGCCAAAGCCAGTTACTCTGCTGCCCCAGCCAGCTACTCGGCTGCTCGGCTGTTCCAGCCTGCCATTTCTGTGGCCAAAGCCAGCACCCGCGGCAGCACTGCCCGGCCCGTAACGCGACCTGCAGCAGCTGCGGGTGAAAAGGACACTATGCCAGAGTGTGTCTGGCGAAGAAAGCCCCACCCACGGCTCAAAGCACTCGCTCCCTGAATTCACAGGCCTGCAGGCCCCGAAATACTGCAGCCTGTATGCCGACTCCGCCCCCACCCGACATGTGCGACTCATGCGGGCGGCCATCTTGGCAATCCTCCTCCATGCGGCCGGCCATGTGCGACTCATGGGGGCAGCCATCTTGGCAATCCTCCTCCATGCGGCCGGCCATGTGCGACTCATGGGGGCAGCCATCTTGGCAATCCTCCTCCATGCGGCCGGCCATGTGCGACTCATGGGGGCGGCCATCTTGGGGTCTATCCCCTTCAAACTCTGAAACTCACCTCGACGACTACGAACTCAGAGGGCAGTCATCACGGGGCCACACCACCACAGCTGATCGAGCCGCCGACTACCCGCAACTCGGCGCAGTCACCCTGGATCAATCCCACCCCAAGCACCTACTGAGTTCGATGGCACAGGTCCAGATCAACGGGTACAGCACGCCATGCCTCTTTGACTCCGGGAGCACCGAGAGCTTTATACATCCAGAGCTGGTAAGACGCTGTTCGCTTTCTATTTTTCCGGTGAGCCAAACTATTGCCCTCGTTTCGGGCTCCCACTCAGTCAAATCCAAGGACGCACCGTTGCTACGCTCACAATTCGAGGCGCTAGTTATTCTAAATTTAAACTTTATGTCCTGCCCGACCTCTGCGCGCCACTCTTATTAGGCCTGGATTTCCAGTGCAACCTCAAGAGCCTCACCCTCAGCTTCGGCGGGCCCCTGCCCCCACTCACTATCTGAAGCCTAACCACGCTGCGCATCTCCCCCCCTCCGCTCTTCGCCAATCTCACTCCAGATTGCAAGCCAGTAGCTACTCGCAGCAGGCGATACAGCCTACGGGATAGGGTCTTTATCCGATCGGAGGTCCGATGGCTGCTCAGTGAGGGGATCACAGAGGCCAGTAATAGTCCCTAGAGAGCTCAGGTGGTGGTCGTCAAGACCGGGGAAAAATTTTGCATGGTCGTCGACTATAGCCAGACCATAAATCACTTTACGCTCCTAGACGCGTATCCCCTCCCCAGAATTGCAGACATGGTTAATCAGATCGCCCAATATCGGCTATTTTCCACGGTGGATCTGAAGTCTGCATACCACCAGCTCCCAATCCGCCCGGAGGACCGCCACTACACGGCATTCGAGGCCGATGGCCGCCTCTTCCATTTCCTCCGGGTCCCTTTCGGCGTCACTAACGGGGTTTCGGTGTTCCAACGAGCAATGGACCGAATGGTAGACCAGTACGGGCTGCGGGCCACGTTTCCGTATCTGGACAATGATACCATCTGCGGCTATGACCAGCAGGACCACGACGCCAACCTCCAACGTTTTCTCCAAACGGCACAGAAATAAAATCTCACTTATAACTGTGGGAAGTGCACCCAACTCCAGCTCCTCAAAAACCGTGTTAGGGACCTGGAGCTTGAGCTGGATGAACTTCGGATCATTCGGGAGGCAGAGGGGGTCATAGATAGGAGCTTCAGGGAAGTAGTTACACCAAAGACTGGAGATAGATGGGTAACTGTAAGATGGACTGGGAAGAAGCAGTCAGTGCAGGGACCCCCTGCGGTCGTTCCCCTGAGTAACATGTATACCGTTTTGGATACTTGTCGGGGGGGGGCCTTACCAGGGGTAAGCCATGGGGTACGGGCCTCTGGCACGGAGTCTGTCCCTGTTGCTCAGAAGGGAAGGGGGGAAAGGAGTAGAACACTAGTAATTGGGGACTCAATAGTCAGGGGCACAGATAGGAGATTTTGTGGGAGCGAGAGAGACTCACGTTTAGTATGTTGCCTCCCAGGTGCAAGGGTACGTGATGTCTCGGATCGTGTTTTCCGGGTCCTTAAGGGGGAGGGGGAGCAGCCCCAAGTCGTAGTCCACATTGGCACTAATGACATAGTTAGGAAAGGGGACAAGGATGTCAGGCAGGCATTTAGGGAGCTAGCATGGAAGCTCAGAGCGAGAACAAACAGAGTTGTTATCTCTGGGTTGTTGCCCGTGCCACGTGATAGTGAGATGAGGAATAGGGAGAGAGAGCAATTAAACACGTGGCTACAGGGATGGTGCAGGCGGGAGGGATTCAGATTTCTGGATAACTGGGGCTCTTTCTGGGGAAGGTGGGACCTCTATAGACAGGATGGTCTATATCTGAACCTGAGGGGCACCAATATCCTGGGGGGGAGATTTGTTAGTACTCTTTGGGGGGGTTTAAACTAATTCAGCAGGGGCATTGGGAACCTGGATTGTAGTTTTGGGGTACGGGAGATTGAGAGTATAGAGGTCAGGAGCACAGATTTGACTTCGCAGGAGGGTGCAAGTGTTCAGGTAGGTGGTTTGAAATGTGTCTACTTCAATGCCAGGAGTATACGAAATAAGGTTGGGGAACTGGCAGCATGGGTTGGTACCTGGGACTTCGATGTTGTGGCCATTTCAGAGACATGGATAGAGCAGGGACAGGAATGGTTGTTGCAGGTTCCGGGGTTTAGGTGTTTTAGTAAGCTCAGAGAAGGGGGCAAAAGAGGGGGAGGTGTGGCGCTGCTAGTCAAGGACAGTATTACGGTGGCGGAAAGGATGCTAGATGGGGACTCTTCTTCCGAGGTAGTATGGGCTGAGGTTAGAAACAGGAAAGGAGAGGTCACCCTGTTGGGAGTTTTCTATAGGCCACCTAATAGTTCTAGGGATGTAGAGGAAAGGATGGCGAAGATGATTCTAGAAAAGAGCGAAAGTAACAGGGTAGTTGTTATGGGAGACTTTAACTTTCCAAATATTGACTGGAAAAGATATAGTTCGAGTACATTAGATGGGTCGTTCTTTGTACAACGTGTGTAGGAGGGTTTCCTGACACAATATGTTGACAGGCCAACAAGAGGCGAGGCCACATTGGATTTGGTTTTGGGTAATGAACCAGGCCAGGTGTTAGATCTGTAGGTAGGTGAGCACTTTGGAAACAGTGACCACAATTCGGTGACCTTTACGTTAGTGATGGAAAGGGATAAGTATACCCCGCAGGGCAAGAGGTATAGCTGGGGGAAGGGCAATTATGATGCCATTAGACATGACTTAGGATGTGTAGGTTGGAGAAGTAGGCTGCAAGGGTTGGGCACACTGGATATGTGGAGCTTGTTCAAGGAACAGCTATTGTGTGTTCTTGATAAGTACGTACCAGTCAGGCAGGGAGGAAGGGGTAGAGCAAGGGAACCGTGGTTTACCAAAGAAGTGGAATCTCTTGTTAAGAGGAAGAAGGAGGCCTATGTGAAGATGAGGCTTGAAGTTTCAGTTGGGGCGCTTGATAGTTACAAGGAAGCGAGGAAGGATCTAAAGAGAGAGCTAAGACGAGCAAGGAGGGGACATGAGAAGTCTTTGGCAGGTAGGATCAAGGAAAACCCAAAAGCTTTCTATAGGTATGTCAGGAATAAATGAATGACTAGGGTAAGAGTAGGGCCAGTCAAGGACAGTGGTGGGAAGTTGTGTGTGGAGGCTGAGGAGATAAGCGAGATACTAAATGTATACTTTTCGTCAGTATTTACTCAGGAAAAATATAATGTTGTGGAGGAGAATGCTGAGACCCAGGCTAGAGACGATGCCCCTGTTGAGTAGGAATTGACGCAGCTCATTGCTCATAAATGAGGACCCCCGATCGCTGTGTATGTACGTGGGGAAGCCGAACAGGGAGAAGATGGAGAGGAGGGCCTTAATGACGGTCGATGTGGTCATGTTGGGGCAGGGGATGGCGATGGGGAAGCGGGAGTATTCGTCGATTACCGCCAGGAAGTAAATGTTGCGGTTGTTAGAGGGAAGGGGCCCCTTGAAGTCAATGCTAAGACGTTCGAAGGGGCTGGATGCTCTGATCAGATGTGTGCGCTCGGGGCGGTAGAAATGCGGTTTGCACTCGGTGCAGATGTGGCAGTCACAGGTTACTGTCCTGACATCCGCGATGGAGAAAGGCAGGTTGCGAGCCTTAATGAAATGGTAGAGACGGGTCACCCCTGGATGGCAGAGGTCCGCGTGGAGGGAGCGGAGGCGGTCTATCTGCGCGCTGGCGCAGGTACCGCGGGACAGGGCATCAGGAGGCTCATTGAGCTTCCCAGGACGATACAAGATCTCATAGTTGTACGTGGACAACTCGATCCGCCACCGTAAGATCTTGTCATTCTTAATCTTGCCCCTTTGTGCATTATCAAACATGAAGGCTACTGACCGTTGGTCTGTGAGGAGGGTAAACCTCCTGCCGGCCAAATAGTGCCTCCAATGTCGCATCGCTTCGATTATGGCCTGGGCTTCCTTTTCCACTGAGGAGTGGCGGAGTTCGGAAGCCTGGAGAGTTCTGGAGAAGAAGGCCACGGGTCTGCCTGCTTGGTTCAGGGTGGCCGCCAGAGCAACTCCTGATGCGTCGCTTTCGACCTGGAAGGGGAGGGACTCGTCGATGGCGCGCATCCTGGCCTTCGCGATGTCCGCTTTGATGCGGCTAAAGGCCTGGCAGTCCTCTGTCGACGGCGGGAAGACCGTGGTTTGAATGAGGGGACGGGCCTTGTCAGCGTAGTTGGGAACCCATTGGGCGTAGTAAGCGAAGAAACCCAGGCAGCATTTAAGGGATTTGAGGGTATTGGGGAGAGGGAGTTCCATCAGGGCGTATGCGTTCGGGGTCGGGGCCTATCACTCCTTTACGCACTACGTAGCCGAGGATGGATAGACGGTCGGTGCTAAACACGCACTTATCTTTATTGTATATGAGATTAAGGAGTTTTGCGGTTTGGAGGAATTTCTGGAGGTTGGCGTCATGGTCCTGCTGATCGTGGCCGCAGATGGTGACATTATCAAGATACGGGAAGATAGCCCGTAATCCGTACTTATCGACCATTCGGTCCATCTCCCGTTGGGAGACCGAGACCCTATTTGTGACACCAAATGGAACCCTAAGGAAGTGGTAGAGGCGCCCATCAGCCTCGAACGCGGTGTACATGCGGTCACTCGTGTGGAGGGGGAGCTGGTGGTAAGCGGACTTATGGTCCACAGTGGAGAAGACTTTGTATTTCGCGATATCGTTTACCATGGCGGAAATACGGGGGAGAGGATACGCGTCCAGTTGCGTAAACCGGTTGATGGTCTGGCTATAGTCGATGACCATCCGGTTTTCCTACCCAGTCCGGACCACCAGCACTTGGGCTCGCCAGGGACTGTTGCTGCCCTCGATGACCCCTTCCTTCAGCAACCTCTGGACCTCGGACCTGATGAAGGATCGGTCCTTGACGCTGTACCGTCTGCTCCGTGTCGCGACGGGTTTGCAATCGGGGGTGAGATTAGCAAACAAGGAGGGGGGGTCCACTTTGAGGGACGCGAGGCTGCAGACAGTGAGGGGGGTATAGGGCCGCCAAATTGGAAGGTCAAGCTCTGCAGGTTGCACTGGAAGTCCAGTCCTAGGAGTGCCGGTGCACAAAGGTCAGGGAGGACAAGGATTTATAATTTTTAAAAACCTTCCCCTGGACCGTGAGGTCCGCGATGCAGCAGCCGGTGATGCGGACGGAGTGCGAACCTGAGGTTAACCCGATTTTGTGTTTTACAGGGTGGACAGGGAGCGCGCAGCGTCTTACCGTGGCAGGGTGTACGAAGCTTTCCGTGCTCCCGGAGTCCAGCAGGCAGTCCGTCTCGTGGCCGTTGAGGTGGATCAGCATTGTCGTTTTGGCGAGCGTGCGTGGACGTGACTGGTCGAGCTGAATGGCCGCGAGCCATGGAGAAGATCCATAGTCGTCGTCGTCGGCCGAGTAGGTGCTGGAAGAACCTTGCGTGCCAGTCCAGGATGGCGGCGCCTAGGACCCGCACGTGGAGTCGGGACCCCAAGATGGCGCCGCACAGGATCCGCACGTGGGGTCGGCGCCCCAAGATGGCGGCGCCCAGGACCCGTACGGGGAGTCGGGCCCCAAGATGGCGGCGCCCAGGACCCGCATGTGGAGTCGGGACCCCAAGATGGCGGCGCATAGGATCCGCACGTGGGGTCGGCGCCCCAAGATGGCGGCGCCCGCGGGGCCCTCGTGGTTGAGGGGGGCGGTGTTAGCGGTGCCGGCGGGCCGACCGGAGCGGCTGGGAGCGGGGGCAGAGAGGCGCGCAGGCCAGGCGCAAGGGCCCGGGGGCGGCGAGGAGAGATTTGCGCGGTGCGCTGGAGGGGCCAGGAAGGGCCCGGAGGAGAGAGAGAGGCGCGCAGGCCGGGCGCAGGGGCCCGTGGTCGCGGGGGAGAGATCGCGCGGCGTACTGAAGGGGCCAGCAAGGGCCCGGAGGGGGGGATCCCCGGTCGCTGCAGATCGGCACGGCATACTGGAGGGGCCAGTAAGGGCCCGGAGGGGGGGATCCCCGGTCGCTGCAGATCGGCACGGCGTACTGAAGGGGCCAGCAAGGGCCCGGAGGGGGGGATCCCCGGTCGCTGCAGATCGGCACGGCATACTGGAGGGGCCAGCAAGGGCCCGGAGGGGGGGGATCCCCGGTCGCTGCACGGTACAGCATACTGGAGGGGCCAGCAAGGGCCCGGAGGGGGGGATCCCCGGTCGCTGCAGATCGGCACGGCATACTGGAGGGGCCAGCAAGGGCCCGGAGGGGGGGATCCCCGGTCGCTGCAGATCGGCACGGCATACTGGAGGGGCCAGCAAGGGCCCGGAGGGGGGGGATCCCCGGTCGCTGCACGGTACAGCATACTGGAGGGGCCAGCAAGGGCCCGGAGGGGGGGATCCCCGGTCGCTGCAGATCGGCACGGCATACTGGAGGGGCCAGCAAGGGCCCGGAGGGGGGGATCCCCGGTCGCTGCAGATCGGCGCGGCATACTGAAGGGGCCAGCAAGGGCCCGGAGGGGGGGATCCCCGGTCGCTGCACGGTACAGCATACTGGAGGGGCCAGCAAGGGCCCGGAGGGGGGGGATCCCCGGTCGCTGCACGGTACAGCATACTGGAGGGGCCAGCAAGGGCCCGGAGGGGGGGGGGATCCCCGGTCGCTGCAGATCGGCGCGGCATACTGGAGGGGCCAGTAAGGGCCCGGAGGGGGGTGATCCCCGGTCGCTGCAGATCAGCGCGGCATACTGGAGGGGCCAGTAAGGGCCCGGAGGGGGGCGGATCCCCGGTCGCTGCAGATCGGCACGGCATACTGGAGGGGCCAGTAAGGGGCCGGAGGGGGGCGGATCCCCGGTCGCTGCACGGTACAGCAGCGACCGATTTGACCTGGCAGACGGAGGAGAAGTGGCCCTTCTTCCCGCAGCTCTTACAGAGGGCGGAGCGGGCTGGGCAGCTCGGGCGAGGGTGTTTCGCGAACCCACAAAAATAGCAGCGGGGCCCCGTGGACTTGTTGGGGCATCCCGCGGCACAGGCCTGAGGGAGGTCGGGAGCGGCGGATGGCGGTGGGAGGAGCCAGGAGGCTCAGGGCGCTGCCGCGCGGCTGGGGACATAGGCGCGGGCGTTTAAATCGGCGACCTCCAGGGAGGTGGAGAGAGTCCGTGCCTCAGTTAGGCTGAGGTCGTCTTTCTCCAGCATCCGCTGGCGGATAGCGGGGGACTGCATCCCAGCCACGTAAGCATCTCTGATCAGAAGTTCTATGAGCTCCGTGACTGAAACTTGGAGGCAGGAGCAATTCATCCCCAGGGCAGCGAGGGCCTGGTAAAATTGGTCTAATGACTCACCGGGGAGCTGTTGTCTGGTGGCCAGCAGATGTCGGGCAAATACTCTGTTGACTGGTTTAAGAAACTGTCCATGCAGCTTAAGCATGGCTGCATCGTAATCTTTCTCTTCCCTGATCACCGCGTATGCCGCCATGCCCACGCTGGAGTGGAGGATGTGAAGCTTCTGTGCCATGGTGGGTGGGCTGTTTGCGGACGCCAGGTAACCATCGAAACATGCCAGCCAATGTTTGAAGATTTCTGAAGCGTTCTGAGTTTGCGGGCTGATGCGGAGGCATTCGGGATTGATCCGGAGCTCCATCTTCAAAAATCTAACTTATTAAATTGATGAACCATCAATCGAACGCGAGACGAGTTGCTGTACAAAAGTTAGGCTTTAATAAGCTAGAAGTTAGCCCTGCGGTCGACTACAGTAAATGGACGACCGTCGGGCGTTCTGACTATTTATACCTCGGTATGGAGGCGTGGTTAACTCAGCCTCTCGACCAATCGGAGAGCCGTCACATGACTGGTTTCAACCAATCGGTCGAGAGGCACATGACCGACCAGGGCCAATGGTAAGCTGGTGTTCTGCACCAATGGCAGACAGCTATGCAAATCATGCCACCACAGTTTTGTTGTATTTTCATACCATGCAACAGCAGGAATAAACCCTGTCAACCTTTCCCAAAGTTCAGTGGGACCATCAACCTGGGATAATCGCACAGGCTGATTATGGGTGGGGATTTCAACATAGTTACTGATCAAGGCCTGGACCGGTCATCTTCGAGAACAGGAAAAGGTGCTAGCAATGGCAAAGGAGCTGAAATGGTTCATGGAGCAGATGGGAGGGGGGTGGATTCGTGGAGATTTAGGCAGCCGAGAGCCAGGGAATTTTCTTTCTTCTCCCACGATCACAAGGTGTAATCCTGGATAGATTTCTTTGTTGGGGGCAGGGCCCTGTTGGTGAGGGTGGTGGATACGGGCTATTCGGCAATTACGATATTGGACCATGCTCCGTACTGGATGGACCTGCAGGTCAGTATGGACAGTAAGAAGCGCCCACAGTGGAGATTGGATGTGGGGCTGTTGGCGGACGAAGTGGTCTGCGAGAGATTGAGGAAGTGGACGCTGAACTACCTGCAGGTAAACGATACGGGGGAGGTCTCAGCAGCGGTGGTCTGGGAAGCGCTGGAGGCGGTGGTGAGAAGGGAGCTGATCTAGATCCAGACTTACAGTGACAGGACAGACAGCCATGATGTGGAGATGCCGGCGTTGGACTGGGGTGAGCACTGTAACACGGACAGGGCAGAGAAGGCCCGACTGGTAAGAGAGAGCCTACGAGTGGATAGGAAGTATGTGAAGGCTCCAGAGCCAGGGCTGTTGAGGGAACGCCGGAGGCTGCAGGCAGAATTTAGTTTGTTAACTACAAGAAAGGCAGTGGAGGAACTCAGGAAGGTGAAGGAAGCGGTGTACATGGGGAAAAGGTCAGGAGGTTGATTGCACAGCAGCTCAGACAAAGGGAGGCAGCGAGGGAAATAGGGAAAGTGGTTGATGGGGATTGGAACTTAGTTGGGGACTCAGAGGGGGTGAGCAAGGCCTTTGGGACTTTTATAGTAGTCCTTGATAAATATCAAACTAATCGGAAGGACTGAGTGGATGGTAAGGGTGGTGTAGCTCTGTTATTTAAGGATGACATCCGGGCAATAGGAAGGGATGACATCGGTGCAATGGAAGACAAGGTTGAATCCATTTGGGTGGAAATTAGGAATAGTAAGGTGAAAAAGACACTGATAGGAGTAGTCTATAGGCCACCAAATAGCAACAATATGGTGGGGCAGGCAATAAACAACTGATGCATGTAGAAATGGTGCAGTCGTTATCATGGGGGATTTTAATCTACATGTTGATTGGTTTAACCAGGTCGGTCAAGGCAGCCTGGAGGAGGCGTTGAAAGAATATATCCGTGATAGTTTCCTAGAAGAGTATGTAACAGAACCTACAAGGGAAGAAGCGGTTCTATATCTGGTCCTGTATCATGAGACAGGATTGACTAATGATCTCATAGTTCGGGATAATCTCGGAAGGAGCGATAACAGTATGGTGCAATTTAAAATACAGATGGAGGGTGAGAAGGTGAAATCAAACAGTAGTGTTTTGTGCTCAAACAAAGCAGATTACAATGAGATGAGAGAAGAACTAGCTAAGGTAGACTGGGAGCAAAGACTTTATGGTGAAACAGTTGAGGAACAGTGGAGCACCTTCCAAGCGGTTTTTCACAGTATAGACCAACAAAAAGGAAGGACGGTAGAAAGAGGGAAAATCGACCATGCATATCTTAGGAAATAAGGAAGAGTATCAAATTGATGGAAAAAGCATCCAATGTGGCAAAGATTAGTGGGAGACTAGAGAACTGGGAAATCTTTAAGGGGCAACGGAAAGCTACTAAAAAAGCTATGAAGAAGAGAAAGATAGATTATGAGAGTGAACAGGCGGCGGAATGTGGCAACTAGGGGCTTTTCAGGTAAATATCTGTCCTGTAGAGGATGAGAAGAGTGATTTAATAATGGGAGTTGAGGAAATGGCTGAGGAACTGAACATATTTTTTGGGTCTGTCTTCACAGTGGAAGACACAAGTAACATGCCAGTAACTGATAGAAATGAAGCTATGACAGGTGAGGTCATTGAGATGATTGTATGTCAGGAATAAAAGAATGACTAGGGTAAGAGTAGGGCCAGTCAAGGACAGTGGTGGGAAGTTGTGTGTGGAGGCTGAGGAGATAAGCGAGATACTAAATGAATACTTTTCGTCAGTATTCACTCAGAAAAAAGATAATATTGTGGAGGAGAATGCTGAGACCCAGGCTATTAGAATAGATGGCATTGAGGTGCGTAGGGAAGAAGTGTTGGCAATTCTGGACAAGGTGAAAATAGATAAGTCCCCGGGGCCTGATGGGATTTATCCTAGGATTCTCTGGGAAGCCAGGGAAGAGATTGCTGAGCCTTTGGCTTTGATTTTTAGGTCATCATTGGCTACAGGAATAGTGCCAGAGGACTGGAGGATAGCAAATGTGATCCCTTTGTTCAAGAAGGGGAGTAGAGATAACCCCGGTAACTATAGGCCGGTGAGCCTCACGTCTGTTGTGGGTAAAGTCTTGGAGAGGATTATAAGAGATACGATTTATAATCATCTAGATAGGAATAATATGATTAGGGATAGTCAGCATGGTTTTTTGAAGGGTAGGCCATGCCTCACAAACCTTATCGAGTTCTTTGAGAAGGTGACTGAACAGGTAGACGAGGGTAGAGCAGTTGATGTGGTGTATATGGATTTCAGTAAAGCGTTTGATAAGGTTCCCCATGGTCGTCTATTGCAGAAAATACGGAGGGTGGGGATTGAGGGTGATTTAGAGATGTGGATCAGAAATTGGCTAGTTGAAAGAAGACAGAGGGTGGTGGTTGATGGCAAATGTTCAGAATGGAGTTCAGTTACGAGTGGCGTACCACAAGGATCTGTTCTGGGGCCGTTGCTGTTTGTCATTTTTATAAATGACCTAGAGGAGGGCGCAGAAGGATGGGTGAGTAAATTTGCAGACGACACTAAAGTCGGTGGAGTTGTAGACAGTGCGGAAGGATGTTGCAGGTTACAGAGGGACATAGATAAGCTGCAGAGCTGGGCTGAGAGGTTGCAAATGGAGTTTAATGTGGAGAAGTGTGAGGTGATTCACTTTGGAAAGAATAACAGGAATGCGGAATATTTGGCTAATGGTAAAATGGTAAAATGGTAAAATTCTTGGTAGTGTGGATGAGCAGGGGGATCTCGGTGTCCATGTACATGTACATGTACATGTACGTGTTTATAGAATGTATCCGCGATAGTTTCCTAGAACAGTATGTAATGGAACCTACGAGGGAACAAGCGGTCCTAGATCTTGTCCTGTGTAATGAGACAGGATTGATTCATGATCTCATAGTTAGGGATCCTCTCGGAAGGAGCGATCACAATATGGTGGAATTTAAAATACAGATGGAGGGTGAGAAAGTAAAATCAAATACTAGTGTTTTGTGTTTAAACAAAGGAGATTACAAGGGGATGAGAGAAGAACTAGCTAAGGTAGACTGGGAGCAAAGACTTTATGGTGGAACAGTTGAGGAACAGTGGAGAACCTTCCAAGCGATTTTTCACAGTGCTCAGCAAAGGTTTATACCAACAAAAAGGAAGGACGGAAGAAAGAAGGAAAATCGACCATGGATATCTAAGGAAATAAGGGAGAGTATCAAATTGAAGGAAAAAGCATATCAAGCGGCAAAGATTGCTGGGAGATTAGAGGACTGGGAAATCTTTAGGGGGCAACAGAAAGCTACTAAAAAAGCCATAAAGAAGAGTAAGATAGAGTATGAGAGTAAACTTGCTCAGAATATAAAAACAGACAGTAAAAGTTTTTACAAATATATAAGACAAAAAAGAGTGGCTAAGGTAAATATTGGTCCTTTAGAGGATGAGAAGGGAGTTTTAATAATGGGAAATGAGGAAATGGCTGAGGAACTGAACAGGTTTTTTGGGTCGGTCTTCACAGTGGAAGACACAAATAACATGCCAGCGACTGATAGAAATGAGGCTATGACAGGTGAGGACCTTGAGAGGATTGTTATCACTAAGGAGGGAGTGATGGGCAAGCTAATGGAGCTAAAGGTAGACAAGTCTCCTGGCCCTGATGGAATGCATCCCAGAGTGCTAAAAGAGATGGCTATGGAAATTGCAGATGCACTAGTGATAATTTACCGAAATTCACTAGACTCTGGGGTGGTCCCGGTGGATTGGAAATTAGCAAACGTGACGCCACTGTTTAAAAAAGGAGGTAGGCAGAAAGCAGGAAATTATAGGCCAGTGAGCTTAACTTCGGTAATAGGGAAGATGCTGGAATCTATCATCAAGGAAGAAATAGCGAGGCATCTGGATAGAAATTGTCCCATTGGGCAGACGCAGCATGGGTTCGTAAAAGGCAGGTCATGCCTAACTAATTTAGTGGAATTTTTTGAGGACATTACCAGTGCAGTAGATAACGGGGAGCCGATGGATGTGGTATATCTGGATTTCCAGAAAGCCTTTGACAAGGTGCCACACAAAATGTTGCTGCATAAGATAAAGATTCATGGTATTAAGGGTAAAGTAGTAGCATGGATAGAGGATTGGTTAATTAATAGAAAGCAAAGAGTTGGGATAAATGGGTGTTTCTCTGGTTGGCAATCAGTAGCTAGTGGTGTCCCTCAGGGATCCGTGTTGGGCCCACAATTGTTCACAATTTAGATAGATGATTTGGAGTTGGGGACCAAGGGCAATGTGTCCAAGTTTGCAGATGACACTAAGATGAGTGGTAAAGCGAAAAGTGCAGAGGATACTGGAAGTCTGCAGAGGGATTTGGATAGGTTAAGTGAATGGGCTTGGGTCTGGCAGATGGAATACAATGTTGACAAATGTGAGGTTATCCATTTTGGTAGGAATAACAGCAAACGGGATTATTATTTAAGCAATAAATTATTAAAGCATGCCGCTGTTCAGAGAGACTTGGGTGTGCTAGTGCATGAGTCACAGAAGGTTGGTTTAAAAGTGCAACAGGTGATTAAGAAGGCAAATGGAATTTTGTCCCTCATTGCTAGAGGGATGGAGTTTAAGACTAGGGAGGTTATGTTGCAATTGTATAAGGTGTTAGTGCGGCCACACCTGGAGTATTGTGTTCAGTTTTGGTCTCCTTACTTGTGAAAGGACGTACTGGCGCTGGAGGGTGTGCAGAAGAGATTCACTAGGTTAATCCCAGAGCTGAAGGGATTGGATTATGAGGAGAGGTTGAGTAGACTGGGACTGTACTCGTTGGAATTTAGAAGGATGAGGGGGGATCTTATAGAAACATTTAAAATTATGAAGGGAATAGATAGGATAGATGCGGGCAGGTTGTTTCCACTGGCGGGTGACAGCAGAACTAGGGGACATAGCCTCAAAATAAGGGGAAGTAGATTTAGGACTGAGTTTAGGAGGAACTTCTTCAACCAAAGGGTTGTGAATCTATGGAATTCCTTGCCCAGTGAAGCAGTTGAGGCTCCTTCATTACATGTTTTTAAGGTAAAGATAGATAGTTTTTTGAAGAATAAAGGGATTAAGGGTTATGGTGTTCGGGCCGGAAAGTGGAGCTGAGTCCACAAAAGATCAGCCATGATCTAATTGAATGGCGGAGCAGGCTCGAGGGGCCAGATGGCCTACTCCTGCTCCTAGTTCTTATGTTCTTATGTACATAGATCCCTGAAAGTTGCCACCCAGGTTGATAGGGTTGTGAAGAAGGCCTATGGTGTGTTGGCCTTTATTGGTAGAGGGATTGAGTTCCGGAGCCATGAGGTCATGTTGCAGTTGTACAAAACTCTAGTACGGCCGCATTTGGAGTATTGCGTACAGTTCTGGTCGCCTCATTATAGGAAGGACGTGGAAGCTTTGGAACGGGTGCAGAGGAGATTTACCAGGATGTTGCCTGGTATGGAGGGAAAATCTTATGAGGAAAGGCTGATGGACTTGAGGTTGTTTTCGTTAGAGAGAAGAAGGTTAAGAGGTGACTTAATAGAGGCATACAAAATGATCAGAGGGCTAGATAGGGTGGACAGCGAGAGCCTTCTCCCGTGGATGGAGGTGGCTAGCACGAGGGGACATAGCCTTAAATTGAGGGGTAATAGATATAGGACAGAGGTCAGAGGTGGGTTTTTTACGCAAAGAGTGGTGAGGCCGTGGAATGCCCTACCTGCAACAGTAGTGAACTCGCCAACATTGAGGGCATTTAAAAGTTTATTGGATAAGCATATGGATGATAAGGGCATAGTGTAAGTTAGATGGCCTTTAGTTTTTTTTCCATGTCGGTGCAACATCAAGGGCCGAAGGCCTGTACTGCGCTGTATCATTCTATGTTCTATGTTATCATGAAGGAGATAGTGGTGGGCAAGCCCATAGGGCTAAAGTTAGACAAGTCTCCTGGCCCTGATGGAATGCGTCACAGAGTGCTAAAAGAGATGGCTAGGGAAAATGCAAATGCACTAGTGATAATATACCAAAATTCACTAGACTCTGGGATGGTCCTGGCGGATTGGAAATTAGCAAACGTGACACCACTGTTTAAAAAAGGTGGTCGGCAGAGAGCGGGTAATAATTGGCCAGTTTGCTTAATGTCGGTAGTTGGGAAGATGATGGAATCTATTATCAAAGAAGAAATAGTGAGACGTCTGCATGGAAATTGTCCCATTGGGCAGACGAAGCATGGGTTCATAAATGGGAAGGTCGTGCCTTACTCATGGAGTGGAATTTTTTGAGGACCCTACCAGAACGGTAGATAATGGGGAGCCAATGGATGTGTTATATCTGGATTTCCAGAAAACCTTTGGCAAGATGCCACACAAAAGGTTGCTGCACAGGATAAAGATGCATGGCATTAAGGGTAAAGTAGTAGCATGGATAGAGGATTGGTTAACTAATAGAAAGCAAAGAGTGGGGATTAATGAGTGTTTCTCTGGTTGGCAATCAGTAGCTAGTGGTGTCTCTCAGGGATCAGTGCTGGGACCGCAATTGTTCACAATTTGCTTCAATGATTTGGAGTTGGGGACAAAGGGCACTATGTCCAAGTTTGCAGACGACACTAAGATGAATGGTAAAGCAAAAAGTGCAGAGGATTCCGGAAGCCTGCAGAGGGATTTCATCATATTATAGAATTTACAGTGCAGAAGGAGGCTATTCGGCCCATCAAGTCTGCACCGGCTCCTGGAAAGAGCACCCTACCCAAGGTTAACACCTCCACCCTATCCCCATAACCCAGTAACCCCACCCAACACTAAGGGCAATTTTGGACACTAAGGGCAATTTATCATGGCCAATCCACCTAACCTGCACATCTTTGGACTGTGGGAGGAAACTGGAACAACCGGAGGAAACCCACGCACACATGGGAAGGATGTGCAGACTCCGCACAGACAGTGACCCAAGCCGGAATTGAACCTGGGACCCTGGAGCTGTGAAGCGATTGTGCTATCCACAATGCTACCGTGCTGCCGTTGGATAGGTTAAGTGAATGGACTAGGGTCTGGCAGATGGAATACAATGTTGACAAATGTGAGGTTATCCACTTTGTTAGGAATAACAGCAAACAGGATTATTAATTAAATGATAAAATATTAAACCATGCTGCTGTGCAGAGAGACCTGGGTGTGCTCGTGCATGAGTCGCAAAATGTTGGTTTACAGTTACAACAGCTGATTAAGAAAGAGAATGGAATTTTGTCGTTCATTGCTCGAGAGATGGAGTTTAAGACGAGGGAGGTTATGCTGCAATTGTGTAATGTTTCAGTGAGGCCACACCTGGAGCATTGTGTTCAGTTTTGGTTCCCTTCCCTGAGAAAGGACGGACTGGAGGTTGTGCAAAGGAGAGTCACTCGGTTAATCCCAGAGTTGAAGGGGTTGGATTACGAGGAGAAGTTGCGTAGTCTTTGTCTGTACTCAGAATTTGGAAGGATGAGGGTGGGATCTTCTGGGAACATATAAAATTATAAAGGGAATAGAGAGGATCGATGCCGACAGGTTATTTCCACTGGCGGGTGAAAGCAGAACTAGGGGGCACAGCTTCAAAATAAGGGAAAATAGATTGAGGACTGAGTTGAGGTGGAACTTCTTCACCCAAAGGGCTGTGCATCTATGGAATTCCTTGCCCAGTGAAGCAGTTGAGGCACCTTAATTAAATAATTTTAAGAGAAATGTTGATAGCTTTTTGAAGAATAAAGGGATTCAGGGTTATGGTGTTCGGGCCGGAAAATGGAGCTGAGTCCACAAACGATCAGCCATGATCTCATAGAATTTACAGTGCAGAAGGAGGCCATTCGGCCCATCGAGTCTGCACCGGCTCTTGAATAGAGCACCCTACCCAAGGTCCACACCTCCACCCAACCCCACCCAACATTAAGGGCAATTTTGGACACTAAGGGCAATTTATCATAGCCAATCTACCTAACCTGCACATCTTTGTGACTATGGGAGGAAACAGGAGCACCCGGAGGAAACCCACGCACACACGGGGAGGATGTGCAGACTCCACTCAGACAGTGGCCCAAGCTGGAATCGAACCTGGGACCCTGGAGCTATGAAGCGATTGTGCTATCCACAATGCTACCATGCTGCCCATTGAATGGTGGAACAGGCTCGAGGGGCCATGTGGACTACTCTTGCCCCTAGTTCTTATGTTCTTATGTGCCTGTCAGGCAGGGAGGAGTGGTCAAGCGAGGGAACCGTGGTTTACTAAAGTCGTTAAATTACTTTTCAAGATGAAGAAGGAGACTTATGTAAAGATGAGACGTGAAGGTTCAGTTAGGGCGCTCGAGAGTTACAAGTTAGCTGGGAAGGACCTAAAGGGAGATTCTCTGTGAATTAAGGGAAGAGATTGCTGAGCCTTTGGCTTGATCTTTGTGTTATCTTTGCCTACAGGAATAGTGCCAGTAGGTTGGAGGATAGCAAATGTCCCCTTGTTCAAGAAGGGGAATAGAGATAACCCCGGTAACTATAGACAGGTGAGCCTTACTTCTGTTTTGGGCAATATCTTGTCAACGTTCATAACAGATAGGATATACAATCATCTGGAAAGGAAAAATTTGATTAGAGATAGTCAACGCGGTTTTGTGAAGGATAGGTCGTGCCTCACAAACCTCATTGAGTTCTTTGAGAAGGTGACCAAACAGGTGGTCGAGGGTAAAGCAGTTGATTGGTGTACGTGGATTTCAGTAAAGCGTTTGATAAGCTTCCCCATGGTAGTGTATTGCAGAAGACACGGAGACATGGGATTCAGGGTAATTTAGTAGTGTGGATCAGAATTTGGCTAGCTGAAAGAAGACAAAGTTGATGGGAAATGTTCATCCAGAGTTCAGGTACTAGTGGTGTACCACAAAATTTGTTTTGGGTTCACTGCTGTTTGTCATTTTTATAAATGGCCTGAAGGACGGCGTAGAAGGATGGATGAGTAAATCTGCAGATGGCACTAATCTCGCTGGAGTTGTGGACAGTGCGGAAGGATGTTGCAAGTTACAGAGCGACATAGATAAGCTGCAGAGCTGGGCTGACAGGTGGCAAATGGAGTTTAATGCAGAAAAATGTGAGGTGATTCATTTCGGAAGGAATAACAGGAAGAGAGATTACTGGGCTAATGGTAACATTCTTGGTAGTGTGGATGAGCAGAGAGATCTCGGTGTCCATGTACATTAATTCCTGAAAGTTGCAACTCCGGTAGATAGGGCTATTAAGAATTTGGTATGTTAGGCGGGGCTGTTTAGCTCACTGGGCTAAGTTACTGGCTTTTCAAGCAGACCAACCAGGCCAGCAGCACGGTTCGATTCCCCGAACAAGTGCCGCAATGTGGCGACTTGGGGCTTTTCACAGAAACTTAATTGAAGCCTACTCGTGACAATAAGCAATTTATCTTATCTTATCTCGCTTTTATTGGGAGAGAGATTGAGTTTCGGAGCCATGAGGTCATGTTGCAGCTGTACAGAACTCTGGTGCGTCTGCATTTGGAGTAGTGCGTGCAGTTCTGGTCGTCGCAGTATAGGAAGGATGTGGAAGCATTGAAAAGGGTGCAGAGCAGATTTACCAGGATGTTGCTTGGTATGGAGGGAAGATCTTATCAGGGAAGGCTGAGGGACATGAGGCTGTCTGTGCTGTACTGTTCTAGTTCTATGTCCATGTTTTTGTTAGAGAGAAGAAGGTTAAGAGCTGACTTAATTGAGGCATACAAGATAGTCTGAGGATTAGATATGGTGAACAGTGAGAGCCTTTTTCTTCGGATGGTAATGTTTAGCACGTGGGGACATAGCTTTAAATTGAGGGGAGATAGATATAGGACAGATGTCAGAGGTAGCTTCTTTACTCAGAGAATAGTAAAGGAGCAGAATGCCCTGCCTGCAACAGGAGTGGACTCACCAATATGAAGGGCATTTAAATGGTCATTGGATAAACATATGGATGATAATGGGATAGTGTAGATGGGCTTGACAGTGGTTTCACAGGTCGGCGCAACATGGAGGGCCGAAGTGCCTGTACTGTTCTATGTTCCATGTTCGGAAGTGCTTCGGCACATTTTACTGCATTAAAGGCACTTTTATAAATGCAAGTTGTTGGCGATCATTATCAGTATCTCAAATCTTTGCTCAGATGGCCTCCATTCCCACATCATTTTCTACTCGGTCAGACTCTGTTACCTTTCTGCTACATGTGTACATTTAAGGTCTCATTCTACTCACACAGCGGTTGACCAACCACCATCAAACCTACGCTTCTCGGACATCACGAGGAAAAGTTTCCGGATGGACTGGGATCATGGATCGGAGGAGGCGGACCAGTACAGAATCAGCTGGGTTCCATCTGCAGGAGGGGACAAAAAAGAGGTGATGAAATCCATACTTTCTGCTTCTGTGTAGCTCCAGCTGATTTTTAAATTTGCCTTGCAACATGCGAGTGTGAAGCAAAACCGCTGTCAGCCAGATCTGTATATGTCTGAAAATGTTCCTCCTTTCCAGGAACGATGTTTCATTGTATCCTTGTAATCCTTTCCACACTTGCTAATGAGTTGCATTCTCTGTTGGTCGTGGGGGCATGATCACACTGAAAACAGCAGGTATTTTCCATTCCCAACAGGGACAGGGAAAGTCACAGGCAGGACTGGAAAATTTGGAGATTGGCCAAAACTCAATTGGGTGGGATCAGCTCTTTGAACCGTAACCTGCAGAAACATCAGCACATTCTTTCTGAATGGCATTACTGTACTAGAAGGTGATCAGAAAACTGATTTCTGCACGGATCATATGCTCTTTAGTATTGAGATGTTGGGCTCAGTTCCCACTCAAAGAAGAGCATTTGCGCAATGAACAAAACAGTCCAAATTAGTTCATTCCTTCAATTGAATTTTCTCCAGAAATACTCCACATGAACACGAGGGAATGCCACTGGGAAAGGTGGCTGCAGCCAAGGGTTGGTAAAGGATTTTAAGGTCCTTGCGGCTCCCTGAGTGATATCAAATTCAAACATCCCCATTTTATTCAGGGAATCAGTTTTCAGAAAACAAATTGGTTTCATGCACTGAACGTATCTTGACCTTCGCTTTATGCCTTTTCTTCCAGATGATTATAAATGGCAAAGAGACAAGCCAGGTTTTAGATAACCTGGATCCTGACACCTTATATGATGTTACCCTTAATGCCATCTACCCAGACAAGACGGAAAGTGATGGCGTCTCAGCCTCCCAGCGTACATGTAAGTCTTTAGTATATAAAAATCTCCATTTGTCTTTCATACCCCCTTAGCAATTATCTTCAAATATTGAAAAGAGGACAAAGTGACATAGAAAGCACATGCTGCATATTGTGATGTGCAGCAGATCACAATATCCTTCAGGATGGGGTGTGGGATTAGTATGTTCCCCTGAATTCTCTGCTTCTGCTGTAGCAAAGTGTGTCTATTGGCTTCATTGGGTAGCCTGCTTGTGTCCAATATTCCTGGGCCATACTGCACCTTCAGCCAGATAAACCTATAAAACCATAGAATTCCGACAGTGCAGAAGGAGGCTATTTGGCCTTGTGTGTCTGCACCGACCCTCTGAAAGAGGAACCTAATTAGGCTCACTCCCCTGCCCAATCCCTGAAACCCCCCCTAACCTGCACATCTGGGACTATTTAGCATGACCAATCCACCTAAAGTGCACATCTTTGGACTGTGGGAGGAACATAGAACATAGAACGATACAGCGCAGTACAGGCCCTTCGGCCCTCAATGTTGCACCGACATGGAAAAAACCTAAAGGCCATCCAACCTACACTATGCCCTTATCATCCATATGCTTATCCAATAAACTTTTAAATGCCCTCAATGTTGGCAAGTTCACTACTGTTGCAGGTAGGGCATTCCACGGCCTCACCACTCTTTGCGTAAAAAACCCACCTCTGACCTCTGTCCTATATCTATTACCCCTCAATTTAAGGCTATGTCCCCTCGTGATAGCCACCTCCATCCGCGGGAGAAGTCTCTCGCTGTCCACCCTATCTAACCCTCTGATCATTTTGTATGCCTCTATTAGGTCACCTCTTAACCTTCTTCTCTCTAACGAAAACAACCTCAAGTCCATCAGCCTTTCCTCATAAGATTTTCCCTCCATACCAGGCAACATCCTGGTAAATCTCCTCTGCACCCGTTCCAAAGCTTCCACGTCCTTCCTATAATGAGGCGACCAGAACTGTACGCAATACTCCAAATGCGGCCGTACTAGAATTTTGTACAACTGCAACATGACCTCATGGCTCCGGAACTCAATCCCTCTACCAAAAAAGGCCATCACACCATAGGCCTTCTTCACAACCCTATCAACCTGGGTGGCAACTTTCAGGGATCTATGTACATGGACACCGAGATCCCTCTGCTCATCCACACTACCAAGAATTTTACCATTAGCCAAATATTCCGCATTCCTGTTATTCTTTCCAAAGTGAATCACCTCACACTTCTCCACATTAAACTCCATTTGCCACCTCTCAGCCCAGCTCTGCAGCTTATCTATGTCCCTCTGTAACCTGCAACATCCTTCCGCACTGTCTACAACTCCACCGACTTTAGTGTCGTCTGCAAATTTACTTACCCATCCTTCTGCTCCCTCCTCTAGGTCATTTATAAAAATGACAAACAGCAACGGCCCCAGAACAGATCCTTGTGGTACGCCACTCGTAACTGAACTCCATTCTGAACATTTCCCATCAACCACCACTCTCTGTCTTCTTTCAACTAGCCAATTTCTGATCCACATCTCTAAATCACCCTCAATCCCCAGCCTCTGTATTTTCTGCAATAGCCAACCGTGGGGAACCTTATCAAATGCTTTACTGAAATCCATATACACCACATCAACTGCTCTACCCTCGTCCACCTGTTCAGTCACCTTCTCAAAGAACTCGATAAGGTTTGTGAGGCATGACCTACCCTTCACAAAACCATGCTGACTATCCCTAATCATATTATTCCTATCTTGATGATTATAAATCGTATTTTTTATAATCCTCTCCAAGACTTTACCCACCACAGATGTTAGGCTCACCGGCCTATAGTTACCGGGGTTATCTCTACTCCCCTTCTTGAACAAAGGGACCACATTTGCTATCCTCCAGTGCTCTGGCACTATTCCTGTAGCCAATGATGACCTAAAAATCAAAGCCAAAGGCTCAGCAATCTCTTCCCTGGCTTCCCAGAGAATCCTAGGATAAATCCCATCAGGCCCCGGGGACTTATATATTTTCACCTTGTCCAGAATTGCCAACACTTCTTCCCTACTCACCTCAATACCATTTATTCTAATAGCCTGGGTCTCAGCATTCTCCTCCACAATATTATCTTTTTCCTGAGTGAATACTGACAAAAAGTATTCATTTAGTATCTCGCTTATCTCCTCAGCCTCCACACACAACTTCCCACCACTGTCCTTGACTGGCCCTACTCATACCCTAGTCATTCTTTTATTCCTGACATACCTATTGAAAGCTTTTGGGTTTTCCTTCATCCTACCTGCCAAAGACTTCTCATGTCCCCTCCTTGCTCGTCTTAGCTCTCTCTTTAGATCCTTCCTCGCTTCCCTGTAATTATCAAGCGCCCCAACTGAAACTTCACGCCTCATCTTCACATAGGCCTCCTTTTTCCTCTTAACAAGAGATTCCACTTCTTTGGTAAACCACGGTTCCCTCGTTCTACCCTTTCCTCCCTGTCTGACTGGTACGTACTGATCAAGAACATGCAATAGCTGTTCCTTGAACAAGCTCCACATATCCAGTGTGCCCAACCCTTGCAGCCTACTTCTCCAACCTACACATCCTAAGTCATGTCTAATGGCATCATAATTGCCCTTCCCCCAGCTATAACTCTTGCCCTGCGGGGTATACTTATCCCTTTCCATCACTAATGTAAAGGTCACCGAATTGTGGTCACTGTCTCCAAAGTGTTCACTTACCTCCAGATCTAACACCTGGCCTGGTTCATGACCCAAAACCAAATCCAAAGTGGCCTCAACTCTTGTTGGCCTGTCAACATATTGTGTCGGAAAACCCTCCTGCATACATTGTACAAAGAACGACCCATCCACTGTACTCGAACTATATCTTTTCCAGTCAATATTAGGAAAGTTAAAGTCTCCCATAACAACTACCCTGTTACTTTCACTCTTTTCCAGAATCATCTTCGCCATCCTTTCCTCTACATCTCTAGAACTATTAGGTGGCCTATAGAAAACTCCCAGCAGGGTGACCTCTCCTTTCCTGTTTCTAACCTCAGCCCATACTACCTCGGAAGAAGAGTCCCAATCTTGCACCCTTTCTGCCACCGTAATACTGTCCTTGACTAGCAGCGCCACACCTCCCCCTCTTTTGCCCCCTTCTCTGACTTTACTAAAGCACCTAAACCCCGGAACCTGCAACAACCATTCCTGTCCCTGCTCTATCCATGTCTCTGAAATGGCCACAACATCGAAGTCCCAGGTACCAACCCATGCTGCCAGTTCCCCTACCTTATTTCGTATACTCCTGGCATTGAAATAGACACACTTCAAACCACCTACCTGAACACTGCCGCCCTCCTGCGAAGTCAAATCTGTGCTCCTGACCTCTCTACTCTCAATCTCTCGCACCCCAAAACTACAATCCAGGTTCCCATGCCCCTGCTGAATTAGTTTAAACCCCCCCAAAGAGTACTAACAAATCTCCCCCCCAGGATATTGGTGCCCCTTAGGTTCAGATGTAGACCATCCTGTCTATAGAGGTCCCACCTTCCCCAGAAAGAGCCCCAGTTATCCAGAAATCTGAATCCCTCCCGCCTGCACCATCCCTGTAGCCACGTGTTTAATTGCTCTCTCTCCCTATTCATCGTCTCACTATCACGTGGCACGGGCAACAACCCAGAGATAACAACTCTGTTTGTTCTCGCTCTGAGCTTCCATCCTAGCTCCCTAAAGGCCTGCCTGACATCCTTGTCCCCTTTCCTACCTATATCGTTAGTGCCAATGTGGACTACGACTTGGGGCTGCTCCCCCTCCCCCTTAAGGACCCGAAAAACACGATCCGAGACATCACTTACCCTTGCACCTGGGAGGCAACATACCAAACGTGAGTCTCTCTCGCTCCCACAAAATCTCCTATCTGTGCCCCTGACTATTGAGTCCCCAATTACTAATGCTCTGCTCCTCTCCCCCCTTCCCTTCTGAGCAACAGGGACAGACTCCGTGCTAGAGTCCCGCACCCCATGGCTTACCCCTGGTAAGTCGTCCCCCCCACAAGTATCCAAAACGGTATACTTGTTACTCAGGGGAACGACCGCAGGGGGTCCCTGCACTGTCTGCTTCTTCCCAGTCCCTCTTACAGTTACCCATCTATCTCCAGTCTTTGGTGTAACTACTTCCCTGAAGCTCCTATCTATGACCACCTCTGCCTCCCGAATGATCCGAAGTTCATCCAACTCCAGCTCCAGTACCATAACTCGGTCTTGTAGGAGCTGGAGCTGGCTGCACTTCCTGCAGGTAAAATCAGCAGGGACACTAACGGCATCCCTCACCTCAAACATCCTGCAGGAGGAACATTGCACTACCTTCCCTGCCATCCCACTTAATTTCAACCAAGTTCTGGTAAACAAATATAAAACAAATAAAAAAATAATAATATAATATAGCACTTACCTGCTCACCCCAATGGGTCTTATTATTAGGTTAGAGGAGGAGGGCGGGTGGGAGACACTACACGTGTAGTGTCTCGGGTATCCTCTCCACCACAATTTATTGGCTAGGAGAAAATCCTTCCCAGAAGTCCGCGGGACGTACTTCCGGTTCCCGCCTTATATTATCTTTGCTCCCACTGGCACCCCGCCGCTCTCAATGTGTCCCCTCCCGCTGTTTTCAATGTCCCGGCTGTCTTACCTCTCGCGCTGTTTTCAATGTCCTGGCTGTCTCTCCTCTCGCGCTGTTTTCAATGTCCCGACTGTCTTACCTCTCGCGCTCTTTTCAATGTCCTGGCTGTCTCTCCTCTCGCGCTGTTTTCAATGTCCCGACTGTCTTACCTCTCGCGCTGTTTTCAATGTCCCGGCTGTCTCTCCTCTCGCGCTGTTTTCAATGTCCCGGCTGTCTTACCTCTCGCGCTCTTTTCAATGTCCCGGCTGTCTTACCTCTCGCGCTCTTTTCAATGTCCCGGCTGTCTCTCCTCTCGCGCTGTTTTCAATGTCCTGGCTGTCTCTCCTCTCGCGCTGTTTTCAATGTCCCGGCTGTCTCTCCTCTCGCGCTGTTTTCAATGTCCCGGCTGTCTCTCCTCACGCGCTGTTTTCAATGTCCTGGCTGTCTCTCCTCTCGCGCTGTTTTCAATGTCCCGGCTGTCTCTCCTCTCGTGCTGTTTTCAATGTCCCGGCTGTCTCTCCTCACGCGCTGTTTTCAATGTCCTGGCTGTCTCTCCTCTCGCGCTGTTTTCAATGACCCGACTTTCTTACCTCTCGCGCTGTTTTCAATGTCCCGGCTGTCTCTCCTCTCGCGCTGTTTTCAATGTCCCGGCTGTCTTACCTCTCGCGCTTTTTTCAATGTCCCGGCTGTCTTACCTCTCGCGCTGTTTTCAATGTCCCGGCTGTCTTACCTCTCACGCTCTTTTCAATGTCCCGGCTGTCTTACCTCTCGCGCTCTTTCCAATGTCGGAGGACCCTGAGGAAACCCACAAAGACACGGAGAGAACGTACAAGCGCCACACAGACAATCTACCGAGGCAGAAATTGAACCCAGTTCTCTGGCGCTGTGAGGCAGCAGTGATAACCCAACCCCGGATTAATCTATGCCTCCCTCAACTTGCCTCCTCTTTTATTCATGGACCCACTTCCCCAACCCCTTATCTATTCCTCATAGAAAATGATCGGCCTCACTACATTTTCCCACGACCTGCGCATCACTTGTCTGTACAAAGGTAAATAACAATCATATTTGTATTTATCTAACATATTTTAACAGTCTGAAGTAACTTTACTGGATGACATCAGCAGATTGCTATCCATTTAAGTTAAACTAATGATGTTTGTTTTCATAGAACTTGGAAAATTTTCAGACAGGAGACCAGTTACCAGCGGTGTACCACAGGGATCAGTGCTGGGTTCTGCTATTTGTGATTTTTTTCAATGACATTGATAGGATGCAGAGCTGTGCCGAAAAATGGCAGATGGAGTTTAACCCTGATAAGTGCGAGGTGGTTCATTTTGGTGGAAAAAATTTGAATGCTAATTACAGGGTCAACGGCAGGGAATGTGGAGGAACAGAGAGATCTTGGAGTTCATGTCATAAGAACATAAGAACTAGGAGCAGGAGTAGGCCATCTGGCCCTTCGAGCCTGCTCCACCATTCAATGAGATCATGGCTGATCTTTTGTGGACTCAGCTCCACTTTCCGGCCCGAACACCATAACCCTTAATCCCTTTTTTCTTCAAAAAACTATATATCTTTACCTTAAAAACATTTAATGAAGGAGCCTCAACTGCTTCACTGGGCAAGGAATCCCATAGATTCACAACCCTTTGGGTGAAGAAGTTCCTCCTAAAATCAGTCCTAAATCTACTTCCCCTTATTTTGAGGCTATGCCCCCTAGTTCTGCTTTCACCCGCCTGTGGAAACAACCTGCCCGTATCTATCCTATCTATTCCCTTCATAATTTTACATGTTTCTGTGAGATCCCCCCTCATCCTTCTAAATTCCAACGAGTACAGTCCCAGTCTACTCAACCTCTCCTCGTAATCCAACCCGTTCAGCTCTGGGATTAACCTCGTGAATCTCCTCTGCACACCCTCCAGTGCCAGTACGTCCTTTCTCAAGTAAGGAGACCAAAACTGAACACAATACTCCAGGTGTGGCCTCACTAACACCGTATACAATTGCAGCATAACCTCCCTAGTCTGAAACACCTTCCCACTAGCAATGAAGGACAAAATTCCATTTGCCTTCTTAATCACCTGTTGCACCTGTAAACCAACTTTCTGTGACTCATGCACTAGCACACCCAGGTCTCTCTGCACAGCAGCATGCTTTAATATTTTATTGTTTAAATAATAATCCCGGTTGCTGTTATTCCTACCAAAGTGGATAACCTCACATTTGTCTACATTGTATTCCATTTGCCAGACCCTAGCCCATTTACTTAACCTATCCAAATCCCTCTGCAGACTTCCAGTATCCTCTGCACTTTTCGCTTTACCACTCATCTTAGTGTCATCTGCAAACTTGGACACATTGCCCTTGGTCCCCAACTCTAAATCATCTATGTAGATTGTGAACAATTGTGGGCCCAACACGGATCCCTGAGGGACACCACTAGCTAATGACGCCAACCAGAGAAACACCCATTAATCCCCACTCTTTGCTTTCTATTAATTAACCAATCCTCTATCCATGCTACTACTTTACTCTTAATGCCATGCATCTTTATCTTATGCAGCAGCCTTTTGTGTGGCACCTTGTCAAAAGCTTTCTGGAAATCTAGATAGACCACATCCATTTGCTCCCCATTATCTACTTAAGTAAGGTAATGTAAGGTCTACTTACTTAAGTAACCCTTAAGTAAGGTTAAGGGGGGGGGGTTGTTGGGATACAGGTGTAGGGTGGATATGTGGGTTTGAGTAGGGTGATCATTGCTCAGCACAACATCGAGGGCCGAAGGGCCTGTTCTGTGCTGTACTGTTCTATGTCTATGTCTACTGCACTGGTAATGTCCTCAAAAAATTCCACTAAATTTAAGACCTGCCCTTTATGAACCCATGCTGCGTCTGCCCAATGGAACAATTTCTATCCAGATGCCTCGCTATTTCTTCCTTGAAGATAGATAGAAGGGCCAGATGGCCTACTCCTGCTCCTAGTTCTTATGTTCTTATGACATGAACTCCAAGATCTCTCTGTTCCTCCACATTCCCTGCCGTTGACCCTGTAATTAGCATTCAAATTTTTTCCACCAAAATGAACCACCTCGCACTTATCAGGGTTAAACTCCATCTGCCATTTTTCGGCACAGCTCTGCATCCTATCAATGTCATTGAAAAAAATCACAAATAGCAGAACCCGACTACCGAAGTTAAGCTCACTGGCCTATAATTTACTGCCCTCTGCCTACCTCCTTTTTTAAACAGTGGTGTCACGTTTGCTAATTTCCAATCCACAAGGACCACCCCAGAGTCTAGTGAATTTTGGTAAATCATCACCAGTGCATCTGCAATTTCCCTAGCAATCTCTTTTGGCACTCTGGGATGCATTCCATCAGGGCCAGGAGACTTGTCTACCTTTAGCCCCATTAGCTTGCCCATCACTACCTCCTTAATGATAACAATCCTCTCAAGGTCCTCACCTGTCATAGTCTCATTTCTATCAGTCGCTGGCATGTTATTTGTGTCTTCCACTGTGAAGACCGACTGAAAAAACCCATTCAGTTCCTCAGCCATTTCCTCATCTCCCATTATTAAAACTCCCTTCTCATCCTCTAAAGGACCAATATTTACCTTAGCCACTCTTTTTTGCTTTATATATTTGTAAAACCTTTTGCTGTCTGTTTTTATATTCTGATCAAGTTTACTCTCACAATCTATCTTACTCTTCTTTATATTTTTTTAGTAGCTTTCTGTTGCCCCTTAAATATTTCCCAGTCCTCTAGTCTCTCACCAATCTTTGCCACTTTGTATGCTCTTTCCTTCAATTTTTTACTCTCCCTTATTTCCTGAGATATCCACGGTCGATCTTCCCTCTTTCTACCGTCCTTCCTTTTTGTGGGTATAAACCTTTGCTGAGCACTGTGAAAAACCGCTTGGAAGGTTCTCCACTGTTCCTCAACTGTTCCACCATAAAGTCTTTGCTCCCAGTCTATCTTAGCTAGTTCTTCTCTCATCCCATTGTAATCTCCTTTGTTTAAACACAAAACACTAGTATTTGATTTTACCTTCTCACCCTCCATCTGTATTTTAAATTCCACCATATTGTGATCGCTCCTTCCGAGAGGATCCCTATCTATGAGATCATGAATCAATCCTGTCTCATTACACAGGACAAGATCTCGGACCGCTTGTTCCCTCGTAGGTTCCATTACATACTGTTCTAGGAAACTATCGCGGATACATTCTATAAACTCCTCCTCAAGGTTGCCTTGACCGACCTGGTTAAACCAATCGACATGTAGATTAAAATCCCCCATGATAACTGCTGTACCATTTCTACATGCAACAGTTATCTCTTTGTTTATTTCCTCCCCCACCATAACGTTACTATTTGGTGGCCAATAGACTACTCCTATCAGTGACTTTTTCGCCTTACTATTCCTGATTTCCACCCAAATGGATTCAACCTTATCCTCCATAGCACCGATATCATCCCTAACTATTGCCCGGATGTCATCCTTACATAACAGAGCTACACCACCTCCCTTACCATCCACTCTGTCCTTCCGAATAGTTTGATACCCTCGGACTGCCTGCTGTGATAGTGGAGTCAGACACTTTAGGAACTTTCAAGTAGTTATTGGATAGGAACATGGAGCAGACCAGAATGACATAGAGTGGGATCGCTTAATCTTGCGTTCGGACAATGCTCGGCACAACATCGAGGGCCGAAGCCCCTGTTCTCTGCTGCACTGTTCTATGTTCCATGTTCCATGAGAAGCCGGGTTCGAATCCCAGCCCTGGGTTGCTGTGCGTGTGGAGTTTGCACATTCTCCCCATGTCTGCGTGGGTTTCACCCCCCCAACCCAATGATGTGCACGTTAGGTGGATTGGCCACGCTAAACTCCCCCTGAATTGGAAGAAAAACAGTAAGTGGGTGCACTAAAACATTTTTACAAAGTAAATAAGGTGACATAGAAAAGATAATCAACCGCAGTAATCCTGCCCGGAAATTATGGAATGTTACCTTATTGACTCGCAATATTCCTCAAACTTCATTATCCAGTGAAACACATTTTTTGATCTGTTCTACTGTTGAATTTAGTGACCCATTGCACTAACATACGTCAATCCCTTTCCCCACCCCCAATCCATTACCCCTACATGTGAAGCCGCTTTATGTCAGTATCCAACATTTCAGCTTGCATCTCCTTTATTTAGCCTTGCTGTCTTGCTGATCTCTCTGTCCTTGATCAGCAGCATTATTCCAATAGAGCTGGAAAAACACCACCTCAACTTTCCATGAGGTGCTTTATAGCATCCTGGACTCAACAACGTGTTCAACAATTTTACATCATTATCCAGGCCCCATTTTGGTTCTTTTCCCTTTGCAAGCTTTGATTTTAACCCTTTTTTCTCTTGTTTCTGCTTTGAGACAGCAGCTGCTCATTATTCTGTGATTCACGCCTCCTCTGGCCACATCTTGTCCCATTACACACATTGACAACTCTTTTGCCATTTAATTTCTCCTGCCTTCCACCCTGTGACAGATCTTCCCACTTTTTTTAATCACCTCCCATCTGTTTAAAACCTGATGACTTTTTTTTCTCCCTCTTCATGTTGTGCCAGACCAGCTGAGCATTTTCAGCATTTTTTGTTTTTACATCACTTTTCCCTTGTCTTTTGTGAGGGAAAAATGTTTTGTTGTATTTTCATACCGTGCAACAGCAGCAATAAACCCTGTCAACCTTTCCCAAAGTTCAGTGGGACCCTCAACCTGGGATGATCGCACAGGCTGATTATGGGTGGGGATTTCAACATGGTTATTGATCAAGGCGTGGACCGGTCATGTTCGAGAACGGGCAAGTTGCCAGCAATGCCCAAGAAAGCACAACAGCGCCTTTACTTCCTCAGGAAACTAAGGAAATTTGGCATGTCCACATTAACCCTTACCAACTTTTACAGATGCACTACAGAGAGCATCCTCACGGGCTGCATCACAGCCTGGTATGGCAACTGCTCGGCCCAGGACCGCAAGGAACTTCAGAGAGTCGTGAATACCTCCCAGTCCATCACACAAACCTGCCTCCCATCCATTGATTCCATCTACACCTCCCGCTGCCGGGGGAAAGCAGACAGCATAATCAAGGATCCCTCCCACCCGACTTACTCACTTTTCCAACTTCTTCCATCGGGCAGGAGATTCAGAAGTCTGAGAACACGGACGAACAGACTCAAAAACAGCTTCTTCCCCACTGTCACCAGACTCCTAAATGACCCTTTTATGGACTGTCCTCATTAACACTACACCCTGTCTGCTTCATCCGATGCCAATGCTTATGTAGTTACATTGTATATCTTGTGTTGCCCTATTATGTATTCTCATGTATTTTCTTGAATTCTGTTCAATTCCCTTTCTTCCCATGTACTGAATGATCTGTTGAGCTGCTTGCAGAAAAATACTTTTCACTGTACCTCGGTACACGTGACAATAAACAAATCCAATCCAATCCAATCCAATGGCAAAGGAGCTGAAAGGGTTCATGGAGCAGATGGGGGCGGGGTGGGTGGATCCGTGGTGATTTAGGCAGCCGAGAGCCAGGGAATTTTCTTTCTTCTCCCACGTTCACAAGGTGTAATCCTGGATAGATTTCTTTGTTGTGGGCAGGGCCCTGTTGGTAAGGGTGGTGGATACGGGGTATTCGGCAATTACGATCTAGGACCATGCTCCGTACTGGGTGGACCTGCAGGTCAGTATGGACAGTAAGCAGCGCCCACAGTAGAGATTGGATGTGGGGCTGTTTGCGGACGAAGTGGTCTGCGAGAGATTGAGGAAGTGGATGCTGAACTACATGCAGGTACTGTAAACGATATGGGGGAGGTCTCAGCAGCGGTGGTCCGGGAAGCGCTGGAGGCGGTGGTGAGAGGGGAGCTGATCTAGATCCAGACTTACAGTGACAGGACGGACAGCCATGATGTGGTGATGCCGGCGTTGGATTGGGGTGAGCACTGTAACACGGACAGGGCAGAGACGGACCGACTGGTAAGAGAGAGCCTACGAGTGGATAGGAAGTATGTGAAGGCTCCAGAGCCAGGGCTGTTGAGGGAACGCCGGAGGCTGCAGGCAGAATTTAGTTTGTTAACTACAGGAAAGGTAGTGGAGGAACTCAGGAAGGTGAAGGAAGCGGTGTACATGGGGAAAAGGCCAGGAGGTTGATTGCACAGCAGCTCAGACAAAGGGAGGCAGCGAGGGAAATAGGGAAAGTGGGTTGATGGGGATTGGAACTTAGTTGGGGACTCAGAGGGGGTGAGCAAGACCTTCGGGACTTTTATAGTAGTCCTTGATAAATATCAAACTAATCGGAAGGACTGAGTGGATGGTAAGGGTGGTGTAGCTCTGTTATTTAAGGATGACATCCGGGCAATAGGAAGGGATGACATCGGTGCAATGGAGGACAAGGTTGAATCCATTTGAGTGGAAATTAGGAATAGTAAGGTGAAAAAGGCACTGATAGGAGTAGTCTATAGGCCACCAAATAGTAACAATATGGTGGGGCAGGCAATAAACAAAGAAATAACTGATGCATGTAGAAATGGTGCAGTCGTTATCATGGGGGATTTTAATCTACATGTTGATTGGTTTAACCAGGTCGGTCAAGGCAGCCTGGAGGAGGAGTTTGTAGAATATATCCGTGATAGTTTCCTAGAAGAGTATGTAACAAAGAACAAAGAACAAAGAAAATTACAGCACAGGAACAGGCCGTTCGGCCCTCCCAGCCTGCGCCGATCTAGATCCTTTATCTAAGCCTGTCTCCTATTTTCCAAGGTCTACTTCCCTCTGTTCTCGCCCGTTCATATACCTGTCTAGATGCCTCTTAAATGATGCTATCGTGCCCGCCTCTACCACCTCCGCTGGTAAAGCGTTCCAGGCACCCACCACCCTCTGCGTAAAAAACTTTCCATGCACATCTCCCTTAAACTTTCCCCTCTCACCTTGAAATCGTGACCCCTTGTAACTGACACCCCTACTCTTGGAAAAAGCTTGTTGCTATCCACCCTGTCCATACCTCTCATCATTTTGTAGACCTCAATCAGGTCCCCCCTCAACCTCCGTCTTTCCAACGAAAACAATCCTAATCTACTCAACCTTTCTTCATAGCTAGCACCCTCCATACCAGGCAACATCCTGGTGAACCTCCTCTGCACCCTCTCTAAAGCATCCACATCTTTCTGGTAATGTGGCGACCAGAACTGCACGCAGTATTCCAAACGTGGCCGAACCAAAGTCCTATACAACTGTAACATGACCTGCCAACTCTTGTACTCAATACCCCGTCCGATGAAGGCAAGCATGCTGAATGTCTTCTTGACCACTCTATCAACCTGCGTTGCCACCTTCAGGGGACAATGGACCTGAACTCCCAGATCTCACTGTACATCAATTTTCCCCAGGACCCTTCATTTGACCATATAGTCTGCTCTTGAATTTGATCTTCCAAAATGCATCACCTCGCATTTGCCTGGATTGAACTCCATCTGCCATTTCTCTGCCCAACTCTCCAATCTATCTATATTTTGTTGTATTCTCTGACAGTCCTTCTCGCTATCTGCAACTCCACCAATCTTAGTATCATCTGCAAACTTGCTAATCAGACCACTTATACCTTCCTCCAGGTCATTTATGTATATCACAAACAACAGTGGTCCGAGCACGGATCCCTGTGGAACACCACTAGTCACCCTTCTCCATTTTGAGACACTCCCTTCCACCACTACTCTCTGTCTCCTGTTGCCCAGACAGTTCTTTATCCATCTAGCTAGTACACCCTGAACCCCATACGACTTCACTTGTTCCATCATCCTGCCATGGGAAACCTTATCAAACGCCTTACTAAAGTCCATGTATATGACATCTACAGCCCTTCCCTCATCAATTAACTTTGTCACTTCCTCAAAGAATTCTATTAGGTTTGTAAGACATAACCTTCCCGGCACAAAACCATGCAGCCTATCACTGATCAGTCTATTTTCTTCCAGATGTGAATAGATCCTGTCCCTCAGTATCTTCTCCAACAGTTTGCCTCCCACTGACGGCAAGCTCACAGGTCTATAATTCCCTGGATTATCCCTGCTACTCTTCTTAAACAAAGGGACAACATTAGCAATTCTCCAGTCCTCCGGGACCTCACCCGTGCTCAAGTATACTGCAAAGATGTCTGTTAAGGCCCCAGCTATTTCAACCCTCGCTTCCCTCAGTAACCTGGGATAGATCCCATAAGGTCCTGGGGACTTGTCCACCTTAATGCCTTTTAGAATACCCAAAACTTCCCCCTTCCATATGACAACTTGACCTAGAGTATTTAAACATCCATCTCTAGCCTCAACATCCGTCTTGTCCCTCTCCTTTGTGAATACCGATGCAAAGTACTCATTAAGAATCTCACCCATTACCTCTGAGTCCACGCATAAATTCCCTCTTTTGTCTTTGAGTGGGCCAATCCTTTGTCTAGTTACCCTCTTGCTCCTTACATACGAATAAAAGGCTTTGGGATTTTCCTTAACCCTGTTAGCCAAAGATATTTCATGACCCCTTTTAGCCCTCTTTATTGCGTGTTTGAGATTCGTCCTACTTTCACAATATTCCTCCAAAGCTTCATCAGTTTTGAGTTGCCTCGATCCTATGTATGCTTCCTTTTTCATCTTAGCTAGTCTCACAATTCCACCCGTCATCCATGGTTCCCTAATCTTGCCATTTCTATCTTTCATTTTCACAGGAACGTGTCTGTCCTGCACTCTAATCAACCTTTCCTCAAAAGACTTCCACATTTCAAATGTGGATTTACCCTGAAACAGCTGCTCCCAATCCACATTCCCTAGCTCCTGCCGAATTTTGTTATACTCTGCCTTTCCCCAATTTAGTACTCTTCCTTTCGAATTGCCGAGCAAAAACTTATAGCCAAGTTCCGTACGCATCAGTGCGGCCTCAACAGGGACCTTGGATTCATGTTGCATTACATCCACACCCCACCATCAGGCCTGGACTTGCAAAATCCTACCAACTGTTCTGGCTTGAGACAATTCACACCTCTTTTAACCTGTGATTATCCCTCTCCCTGGTCTGTAATGATTTGATTACCTGCAAAGGCTCGCATTCCAAGCATTGTCCAGCATCTCTGACTTTGTCTATATAAGTGTTTCTGGAACATACCTCGCCATTCACCAGAGGAAGGAGCTGTGCTCCGAAAGCTCGTGTTTGAAACAAACCTGTTGGACTTTAACCTGGTGTTGTAAGACTTCTTACAAAGAAGAAATAGTGAGACGTCTGCATGGAAATTGTCCCATTGGGCAGACGAAGCATGGGTTCATAAATGGGAAGGTCGTGCCTTACTAATGGAGTGGAATTTTTTGAGGACCGTACCAGAGCGGTAGATGATGGGGAGCCAATGGATGTGGTATATCTGGATTTCCAGAAAACCTTTGGCAAGATGCCACACAAAAGGTTGCTGCACAGGATAAAGATGCATGGCATTAAGGGTAAAGTAGTAGCACGGATAGAGGATTGGTTAACTAATAGAAAGCAAAGAGTGGGGATTAATGAGTGTTTCTCAGGTTGGCAATGCGTAGCTAGTGGTGTCTCTCAGGGATCAGTGCTAGGACCACATTTGTTCACAATTTGCTTCAATGATTTGGAATGGGGACAAAGGGCACTATGTCCAAGTTTGCAGACGACACTAAGATGAATGGTAAAGCAAAAAGTGCAGAGGATTCCGGAAGCCTGCTGAGGGATTTCATCATATTATAGAATTTACAGTGCAGAAGGAGGCCATTCGGCCCATCGAGTCTGCACCGGCTCCTGGAAAGAGCACCCTACCCAAGGTTAACACCTCCATCCTATCCCCATAACTCAGTAACCCCACCCAACACTAAGGGCAATTTTGGACACAAAGGGCAATTTATCATGTCCAATCCACCTAACTTGCACATCATTGGACTGTGGGAGGAAACCGGAGTACCTGGAGGAAACCCACGCACACACGGGGAGGATGTGCAGACTCCACACAGACAGTGACCCAAGCCGGAATTGAACCTGAAGCGATTGTGCTATCCACAATGCTACCGGGCTGCCGTTGGATAGGTTAAATGAATGGACTAGGGTCTGGCAGATGGAAAACAATGTTGACAAATGTGTGGTTATCCATTTTGGTAGGAATAACAGCAAACAGGATAATTAATTAAATGACAAAATATTAAAACATGCTGCTGTGCAGAGAGAGCTGGGTGTGCTCGTGCATGAGTCGAAAATATTGGTTTACAGTTACAACAGATGAATAAGAAAGAGAATGGAATTTTGTCATTCATTGCTCAAGAGATGGAGTTCAAGACTAGGGAGGTTATGCTGCAATTGTATAAGATGTCAGTGAGGCCAAACCTGGAGTATTGTGTTCAGTTTAGGTGCCCTTACCTGAGAAAGGACGGACTGGAGGTTGTGCAAAGGAGATTCACTAGGTTAATCCCAGAGCTGAAGGGGTTGGATTACGAGGAGAAGTTGCATAACTGGGTCTGGACTCGTTGGAATTTAGAAGAATGAGGGAGGGATCTTCTAGAAACATGTGAAATTGTTAATGGAATAGATAGGATAGATGTGGGCAGGTTATTTGCACTGGCAGGTGAAAGCAGAACTCGGGGGCACAGCCTCAAAATAAGGGGAAATAGATTGAGGCGTGTGTTTAGGAGGAACGTCTTCACCCAAAGGGTATAGAATTCCTTGCCCAGTGAAGCAGTTGAGGCTCCTTCATGAAATGTTTTTTTAGAGAAAGATCAATAGCTTTTTGAAGAATAAAGGGATTCAGGGTTATGGTGTTCGGGCCGGAAAGTGGTCCACAAAAATCAGCCATGATCTCATTGAATGGTGGAGCAGGATCGAGGGGCCATGTGGCCTTCTCCTGCTTCTAGTTCTTATGTTCTTATGTGCCTGTCAGGGAGGGAGGAAGTGGTCAAGCGAGGGAACCGTGGTTTACTAAAGTAGTTGAATCACTTGTCAAGAGGAAGAAGGAGGCTTATGTAAAGATGAGACGTGAAGGTTCAGTTAGGGCGCTCAAGAGTTACAGGTTAGCCAGGAAGGATCTAAAGAGACAGGTAAGAAGAGCCAGGAGGGGACATGAGAAATCTTTGGCACGTAGGATCAAGGATAACCCTAAAGCTTTCTATGGGTATGTGAGGAATAAAAGAACGACTAGGGTAAGATGTGGGCCTGTCAAGGAAAGGTGTGCGTGGAGTCCAAGGAGATAGGAGAGGTGCTGAATGAATATTTTTCATCAGTATTCGCACAGGAAAAAGACGATGTTGTTGAGGAGAATAATGAGGTACAGGCTACTCGACTTAAAGGACTTGAGGTTCATAAGGAGGAGGTGTGAACAATTCTGAAAAGTGTGAAAATATCTAATTCCCCTGAGCTTGATGGGATTTATCCTAGGATTCTCTGTGAATTAAGGGAAGAGATTGCTGAGCCTTTGGCTCTTTATGTTATCTTTCCCTACAGAAATAGTGCCAGTAGGTTGGAGGACATCAAATGTTGTCCCCCTCGTTCAAGAAGGGGAATAGAGACAACCCCAGTAACTATAGACCAGTGAGCCTTACTCTGTTGTGGGCAATATCTTGGAAAGTCTCAGAAGAGATAGAATTTATAATCATCTGGAAAGGAATAATTTGATTAGAGATAGTCAACACGGTTTTGTGAAGGGTAGGTCGTGCCTCATAAACCTTATTGAGTTCTTTGAAAAGGTGACCAAACAGGTGGTCGAGGGTAAAGCAGTTGATTGGTGTACATGGATTTCAGTAAAGCGTTTGATGAGCTTCCGCATGGTGGGCCATTGCAGAAGACACGGAGACATGGGATTCAGGGTAATTTAGCAGTGTGGATCAGAAATTGGCTAGCTGGAAGAAGACAAATTTGATGGGAAATGTTCAGTCGGAGTTCAGTTACTAGTGGTGTACCACAAAGAATTGTTTTGGGGCCACTGCTGTTTCTCATTTTTATAAATGGCCTGGAGGAGGGCGTAGCAGTATGGGTGAGTAAATCTGCAGATGACACTAAACTCGGTGGAGTTGTGGACAGTGCGGAACGATGTTGCAAGTTACAGAGGAGCAGTATAAGCTGCAGAGCTGGACTGACAGGTGGCAAATGGACTTTAATGCAGAAAAGTGTCAGGTGATTCATTTTGGAAGGAATAACAGGAAGACAGAGTACTGGGCTAATGGTAAGATTCTTGGTAGTGTGGATGAGCGGAGAAATCTCGGTGTCCATGCACATAGATCCCTGAAAGTTGCTACTCCGGTAGATAGTGCTATTGATACTTTGGTGTGTTATCTTTTATTGCTAGAGAGATTGAGTTTCGGAGCCATGAGGTCATGTTGCAGCTGTACAAAACTCTGGTGCGGCCGCATTTGGAGCAGTGCTTGCAGTTCTGGTCGCCGCATAATAGGAAGGATATGGAAGCATTGGAAAGGGTGCAGAGGAGATTTACCAGGATGTTGCCTGGTCTGGAGGGAAGATCTTATGAGGGAAGGCTGAGGGTCTTGAGGCTGTTTTCGTCAGAGAAAAGAAGGTTTAGAGCTGACTTAATGGAGGCATACAAGATAACCAGAGGATTAGATATGGTGAACAGTGAGAGACTTTTTCCTCGGATGATAATGATCAGCACATGGGGACATAGCTTTAAATTCAGGGGAGATAGATATAGGACTGATGGCAGAGGTATGTTCTTTATTCAGAGAATAGTAATGGAGCGGAATGCCCTGCATGCAACAGGAGTGGACTCGCCAATATTAAGGGCATTTAAATGGTCATTGGATAAACATATGGATGATAATGGGATAGTGTAGATGGGCTTGACAATGGTTTCACAGGTTGGCACAACATGGAGGGCCGAAGTACCTGTCCTGTTCTATGTTCTATGTTCTGAAGTGCCTCAGGACATTTTACTGCATTAAAGGCACTATTATAAATGCAAGTTCTTGGCGATCATTACCAGTATCTCAAATCATTGCTCAGATGGCCTCGACTCATTTCTACTCTGTCAGATTCTGATACCTTTCTGCTACATGTGTACATTTAAGGTCTCATTCTCCTCACACAGCGGTTTTCCAACCACCATCAAACCTACGCTTCTCGGACATCACGAAGAAAAGTTTCCGGATGGACTGGGATCATGGATCGGAGGAGGTGGACCAGTACAGAATCAGCTGGGTTCCATCTGCAGGAGGGGACAAAAAAGAGGTGATGAAATCCATACTTTCTGCTTCTGTGTAGCTCCAGCTGATTTTTAAATTTGCCTTGCAACATGCGAGTGTGAAGCAAAACCGCTGTCAGACAGATCTGTATAGGTATGAAAATGTTCCTCCTTTCCAGGAACGATGTTTCATTGTATCCTTGTAATCCTTTCCACACTTCCTAATGAGTTGCATTCTCTGTTGGTCGTGAGAGCATGATCTCACTGAAAACAGCAGGTATTTTCCATTCCCAACAGGGACAGGGAAAGTCACAGGCAGGACTTGAAAATTTGGAGATTGGCAAAAACTCAATTGGGTGGAATGAGCTCTTTGAACCGTAACCTGCAGAAACATCAGCACATTCTTTCTGAATGGCATTACTGTACTAGAAGGTGATCAGAAAACTGCTTTCTGCACGGACCATATGCTCTTTAGTATTGAGATGTTGGGCTCAGTTGCCCACTCAAAGAAGAACATTTGCAGAATGAACAAAAACGTCCAAATTAGTTTATTCCTTCAATTTAATTTTCTGCAGAAATACTCCACATGACCACGAGGGAATGCCACTGGGAAAGGTGGCTGCATCCAAGGGTTAGTAAAGGATTTTAATGTCATTGTGGACCCCTGAGTGATATTAAATTCAAACATCCCCATTTAATTAAGGAATCAGTTTGCAGAAAACAAATTGGTTTTATGCACTGAACGTATCTTGTCCTTTGCTTTATGCCTATTCTTCCAGATGATTATAAATGGCAATGAGACAAGCCAGGTTTTAGATAACCTGGATCCTGACACCAAATATGATGTTACCCTTACTGCCATCTACCCAGACAAGAAGGAAAGTGATGACATCTTCGGCTCCCAACGTACATGTAAGTATTCAGTCGATAAAAATCTCCATTAGTCGTTTCAATTGTCTTCAAATATTGAAAAGAGGACAAAGTGACATGGAAAGCACATGCTGCATATTGTGATGTGCAGCAGATCACAATGTCCTTCAGGATGGGGTGTGGGATTAGTATGTTCCCCTGGATTCTCTGCTTCTGCTGTAGCAAAGTGTATCTATTGGCTTCATTGGCTAGCCTGCTTGTGCCCAATATTCCTGGGCCATACAGCACCTTCAGCCAGATAAAACTCTAAAACCACAGAATTCCGACAGTGTAGAAGGAGGCTATTTGGCCCAGCGTGTCTGCACTGACCCGCTGAAAGATTATCCGAACTAGGCCCACTCCCCTGTCCAATTCTAGAACCACCCCCCCCCCCCCCCCCCCCCCCAACCGACACATCTGGGACTATTTAGCAGGACCAATCCACCTAATGTGCACATCTTTGGAATGTGGGAGGAAATAGGAGGACCAGAGGAAACCCACAAAGACACGGAGAGAACGTACAAGCGCCACACAGACAATCTACCGAGGCAGGAATTGAACCCAGTTTTCTGGCGCTATGCGGCAGCAGTGATAACCCAACCCCTGATTAATGTTATCCTCCTTCAACTTGCCTCCTCTTTTATTCATGGACCCACTTCCCCAACCCCTTATCTATTCCTCATAGAGAAATCGTAAGAAGTCTTACAACACCAGGTTAAAGTCCAACAGGTTTGTTTCAAACATGAGCTTTCGGAGCATTGCACGTTCCTCAGGGGAATGTTCCAGAAACATTTCGATAGACGAAGTCAGAGATACCAAACAATGCTTGGATGTGAGCATTTGCAGGTAATTAAACCATTACAGATCCAGATAGAGGGATAATCCCAGGTTAAAGAGGTGTGAATTGTCTCAAGCCAGGACAGTTGGTAGGTTTTTGCAAGTCCAGGCAAGATGGTGGGGGGTGAATGTAATGCGACATGAACCCAAGATCCCGGCTGAGAAACCAAAGAGTGGGGGTTAATGGGTGTTTCTCTCGTTGGCAATCAGTAGCTAGTGGTGTCCGTCAGGGATCAGTTCTGGGCCCGCAATTGTTCACAATTTGCTTCAATGATTTGGAGTTGGGGACGAAGGGCAATATATCCAAGTTTGCAGATGACACTAAGATGAGTGGTAAAGCAAAAAGTGCAGAGGATACCAGAATTCTGCAGAGGGATTTGGATAGGTTAAGTGAATGGACTAGGATCTGGCATATGGCATACAATGTTGACAAATGTGAGGTTATCCACTTTGGTAGGAATGAGAGCAAACAGGATTATTAATTAAATATAAGAACATAAGAACATAAGAACTAGGAGCAGGAGTAGGCCATCTGGCCCCTCGAGCCAGCTCCACCATTCAATTAGATCATGGCTGATCTTTTGTGGACTCAGCTCCACTTTCCGGCCTGAACACCATAACCCTTAATCCCTTTATTCTTCAAAAAACTATCTATCTTTACCTTAAAAACATGTAATGAAGGAGCCTCAACTGCTTCACTGGGCAAGGAATTCCATAGATTCACAACCCTTTGGGTGAAGAAGTTCCTCCTAAACTCAGTCCTAAATCTACTTCCCCTTATTTTGAGGCTATGTCCCCTAGTTCTGCTGTCACCCACCAGTGGAAACAACCTGCCCGCATCTATCCTATCTATTCCCTTCATAATTTTAAATGTTTCTATAAGATCCCCCCTCATCCTTCTAAATTCCAACGAGTACAGTCCCAGTCTACTCAACCTCTCCTCATAATCCAACCCCTTCAGCTCTGGGATTAACCTAGTGAATCTCCTCTGCACACCCTCCAGCGCCAGTACGTCCTTTCTCAAGTAAGGAGACCAAAACTGAACACAATACTCCAGGTGTGGCCGCACCGACACCGACACCGAAAATATTAAACCATGCTGCTGTGCCAAGAGACCTGGGTGTGCTCGTGCATGAGTCGCAAAATGTTGGTTTACAGTTACAACAGCTGATTAAGAAAGAGAATGGAATTTTGTCGTTCATTGCTCGAGAGATGGAGTTTAAGACTAGTGAGGATATGCTGCAATTTTATAAGGTTTCAGTGAGGCCACACCTGGAGTATTGTGTTCAGTTTTGGTTCCCTTCCCCGAGATGGAACGGACTGGAGGTTATGCAAAGGAGATTCACTCGGTTAATCCCAGAGCAGAAGGGGTTGGATTACGAGAAGTTGCGTAGTCTTTGTCTTTATGGTGTTCGGGGCGGAAAGTGGAGCTGAGTCCACAAAAGATCAGCCATGATCTCATTGAATGGTGGAACAGGATCGAGGGGCCATGTGGCCTTCTCCTGCTTCTAGTTCTTATGTTCTTATGTGCCTGTCAGGGAGGGAGGAAGTGGTCAAGTGAGGTAACCGTGGTTTACTAAAGTAGTTGAATCACTTGTCAAGAGAAAGAAGGAGGCTTATGTAAAGATGAGAAGTGAAGCTTCAGTTAGGGCGCTCGAGAGTTACAAGTTATCTGGGAAGGACCTAAAGAGAGATTCTCTGTGAATTAAGGGAAGAGATTGCTGATCCTTTGGCTTTGATCTTTATGTTAACTCTGCCTACAGGAATAGTGCCAGTAGGTTGGAGGACATCAAATGTTGTCCCCTTGTTCAAGAAGGGGAATAGAGATAACCCCGGTTACTATAGACAGGTGAGCCTTACTTCTGTTTTGGGCAATATCTTGTCAACGTTCATAACAGATAGGATATATAATCATCTGGAAAGGAATAATTTGATTAGAGATAGTCAACACGGTTTTGTGAAGGATAGGTCGTGCCTCACAAACCTCATTGAGTTCTTTGAGAAGGTGACCAAACAGGTGGTCGAGGGTAAAGCAGTTGTTTGGTGTACATAGATTTCAGTAGAGCGTTTGATAAGCTTCCCCATGATAGGCTGTTGCAGAAGACACGGAGACATGGGATTCGGGGTAATTTAGCAGTGTGGATCAGAATTTGGCTAGCTGGAAGAAGACAAAGTTGATAGGAAATGTTAATCCGGAGTTCAGCTACTAGTGGTGTACCACAAAATCTGTTTTGGGGCCACTGCTGTTTGTCATTTTATTAGTGGCCTGGAGGAGGGCGTAGAAGAATGGATGAGTAAATCTGCAGATGGCACTAAAATCGGTGAAGTTATGGACAGTGCGGAAGGATGTTGCAAGTTACAGAGGGATATAGATAAGCTGCAGAGCTGGGCTGACAGGTGGCAAATGGAGTTTAATGCAGAAAAACATGAGGTGATTCATTTCGGAAGGAATAACAAGAAGAGAGATTACTGGGCTAATGGTATGATTCTTGGTAGTGTGGATGAGCAGAGAGATCTCGGTGTCCATGTACATTAATTCCTGAAAGTTGCCACTCCGGTAGATAGGGCTATTAAGAATTTGGTATGTTAGGCGGGGCTCTTTAGCTCACTGGGCTAACTCACTGGCTTTTCAAGCAGACCAACCAGGCCAGCAGCACGGTTCGATTTCCCGAACAAGTGCCGCAATGTGGCGACTTGGGGCTTTTCACAGTAACTTCATTGAAGCCTACTCGTGACAATAAGCAATTTATCTTATCTTATCTCGCTTTTATTGGGAGAGAGATTGAGTTTCGGAGCCATGAGGTCATGTTGCAGCTGTACAGAACTCTGGTGCGTCTGCATTTGGAGTAGTGCGTGCAGTTCTGGTCGTCGCAGTATAGGAAGGATGTGGAAGCATTGAAAAGGGTGCAGAGCAGATTTACCAGGATGTTGCCTGGTATGGAGGGAAGATCTTATCAGGGAAGGCTGAGGGATATGAGGCTGTCTGTGCTGTACTGTTCTAGTTCTATGTCCATGTTTTCGTTAGAGAGAAGAAGGTTAAGAGCTGACTTAATTGAGGCATACCAGATAATCTGAGGATTAGATATGGTGAACAGTGAGAGCCTTTTTCTTCGGATGGTGATGATTAGCACGTGGGGACATAGCTTTCAATTGAGGGGAGATAGATATAGGACAGATGTCAGAGGTAGCTTCTTTACTCAAAGAATAGTAAAGGAGCAGAATGCCCTGATTGCAACAGGAGTGGACTCACCAATATTAAGGGCATTTAAATGGTCATTGGATAAACATATGGATGATAATGGGATAGTGTAGATGGGCTTGATAGTGGTTTCACAGGTTGGCACAACATGGAGGGTCGAAGGGCCTGTACTTTTCTATGTTCCATGTTCTGAAGTGCTTCGGGACATTTTACTGCATTAAAGGCACTATTATAAATGCAGATTGTTGGCGATCATTATCAGTATCTCAAATCTTTGCTCAGATGGCCTCCATTCCCACATCGTTTCTACTCTGTCAGATTCTGTTACCTTTCTGCTACATGTGTAAATTTAAGGTCTCATTCTACTCACACAGCGGATGTCCAACCACCATCAAACCTACGCTTCTCGGACATCACGAAGAAAAGTTTCCGGATGGACTGGGATCATGGATCGGAGGAGGCGGACCAGTACAGAATCAGCTGGGTTCCGTCTGGGGGAGGGGACAAAAAAGAGGTGATGAAATCCATACTTTCTGCTTCTGTGTAACTCCAGCTGATTTTTAAATTTGCCTTGCAACATGCGAGTGTGAAGCAAAACCGCTGTCAGCCAGATCTGTATATGTCTGAAAATGTTCCTCCTTTCCAGCAACGATGTTTCATTGTATCCTTGTAATCCTTTCCACACTTGCTAATGAGTTGCATTCTCTGTTGGCCGTGGTGGCATGATCACACTGAAAACAGCAGGTATTTTCCATTCCCAACAGGGTCAGGCAAAGACACGGGCAGGACTGGAAAATTTGGAGATCGGCCAAAACTCAATTGGGTGGGATGAGCTCTTTGAACCGTAACCTGCAGAAACATCAGCACGTTCTTTTTGAATGGCATTACTGTACTAGAAGGTGATCAGAAAACTGCTTTCCGCACGGACCATATGCTCTTTAGTATTGAGATGTTGGGCTCAGTTGCCCACTCAAAGAAGAGCATTTGTGTAATGAACAAAACAGTCCAAATTAGTTCATTCCTTCAATTGAATTTTCTCCAGAAATACTCCACATGACCATGAGGGAATGCCACTGGGAAAGGTGGCTGCAGCCAAGGATTGGTAAAGGATTTTAAGGTCCTTGTGACCCCCTGAGTGATATTAAATTTAAACATCCCCATTTAATTCAGGAAATCAGTTTGCAGAAAACAAATTGGTTTCATGCACTGAACGTATCTTGACCTTCGCTTTATGCCTTTTCTTCCAGATGATTATAAATGGCAAAGAGACAAGCCAGGTTTTAGATAACCTGGATCCTGACACCTTATATGATGTTTCCCTTACTGCCATCTACCCAGACAAGACGGAAAGTGACGGCGTCTCAGCCTCCCAGCGTACATGTAAGTCTTTAGTATATAAAAATCTCCATTTGTCTTTCATACCCCCTTAGCAATTATCTTCAAATATTGAAAAGAGGACAAAGTGACATGGAAAGCACATGCTGCATATTGTGATGTGCAGCAGATCACAATGTCCTTCAGGATGGGGTGTGGGATTAGTATGTTCCCCTGGATTCTCTGCTTCTGCTGTTGCAAAGTGTATCTATTGGCTTCATTGGCTAGCCTGCTTGTGCCCAATATTCCTGGGCCATACAGCACCTTCAGCCAGATAAAACTCTAAAACCACAGAATTCCGACAGTGTAGAAGGAGGCTATTTGGCCCAGCGTGTCTGCACTGACCCGCTGAAAGATTATCCGAACTAGGCCCACTCCCCTGCCCAATTCTAGAACCACCCCCCCCACCCCCCCCCAACCGACACATCTGGGACTATTTAGCAGGACCAATCCACCTAATGTGCACATCTTTGGAATGTGGGAGGAAATAGGAGGACCAGAGGAAACCCACAAAGACACGGAGAGAACGTACAAGCGCCACACAGACAATCTACCGAGGCAGGAATTGAACCCAGTTTTCTGGCGCTGTGCGGCAGCAGTGATAACCCAACCCCTGATTAATGTTATCCTCCTTCAACTTGCCTCCTCTTTTATTCATGGACCCACTTCCCCAACCCCTTATCTATTCCTCATAGAGAAATCGTAAGAAGTCTTACAACACCAGGTTAAAGTCCAACAGGTTTGTTTCAAACATGAGCTTTCGGAGCATTGCACGTTCCTCAGGGGAATGTTCCAGAAACATTTCGATAGACGAAGTCAGAGATACCAAACAATGCTTGGATGTGAGCATTTGCAGGTAATTAAACCATTACAGATCCAGATAGAGGGATAATCCCAGGTTAAAGAGGTGTGAATTGTCTCAAGCCAGGACAGTTGGTAGGTTTTTGCAAGTCCAGGCAAGATGGTGGGGGGTGAATGTAATGCGACATGAACCCAAGATCCCGGCTGAGAAACCAAAGAGTGGGGGTTAATGGGTGTTTCTCTCGTTGGCAATCAGTAGCTAGTGGTGTCCGTCAGGGATCAGTTCTGGGCCCGCAATTGTTCACAATTTGCTTCAATGATTTGGAGTTGGGGACGAAGGGCAATATATCCAAGTTTGCAGACGACACTAAGATGAGTGGTAAAGCAAAAAGTGCAGAGGATACCAGAATTCTGCAGAGGGATTTGGATAGGTTAAGTGAATGGACTAGGATCTGGCATATGGCATACAATGTTGACAAATGTGAGGTTATCCACTTTGGTAGGAATGAGAGCAAACAGGATTATTAATTAAATATAAGAACATAAGAACATAAGAACTAAGAGCAGGAGTAGGCCATCTGGCCCCTCGAGCCAGCTCCACCATTCAATTAGATCATGGCTGATCTTTTGTGGACTCAGCTCCACTTTCCGGCCTGAACACCATAACCCTTAATCCCTTTATTCTTCAAAAAACTATCTATCTTTACCTTAAAACATGTAATGAAGGAGCCTCAACTGCTTCACTGGGCAAGGAATTCCATAGATTCACAACCCTTTGGGTGAAGAAGTTCCTCCTAAACTCAGTCCTAAATCTACTTCCCCTTATTTTGAGGCTATGTCCCCTAGTTCTGCTGTCACCCACCAGTGGAAACAACCTGCCCGCATCTATCCTATCTATTCCCTTCATAATTTTAAATGTTTCTATAAGATCCCCCCTCATCCTTCTAAATTCCAACGAGTACAGTCCCAGTCTACTCAACCTCTCCTCATAATCCAACCCCTTCAGCTCTGGGATTAACCTAGTGAATCTCCTCTGCACACCCTCCAGCGCCAGTACGTCCTTTCTCAAGTAAGGAGACCAAAACTGAACACAATACTCCAGGTGTGGCCGCACCGACACCGACACCGAAAATATTAAACCATGCTGCTGTGCCAAGAGACCTGGGTGTTCTCGTGCATGAGTCGCAAAATGTTGGTTTACAGTTACAACAGCTGATTAAGAAAGAGAATGGAATTTTGTCGTTCATTACTCGAGAGATGGAGTTTAAGACTAGGGAGGATATGCTGCAATTTTATAAGGGTTCAGTGAGGCCACACCTGGAGTATTGTGTTCAGTTTTGGTTCCCTTCCCCGAGATGGAACGGACTGGAGGTTATGCAAAGGAGATTCACTCGGTTAATCCCAGAGCAGAAGGGGTTGGATTACGAGAAGTTGCGTAGTCTTTGTCTTTATGGTGTTCGGGGCGGAAAGTGGAGCTGAGTCCACAAAAGATCAGCCATGATCTCATTGAATGGTGGAGCAGGATCGAGGGGCCATGTGGCCTTCTCCTGCTTCTAGTTCTTATGTTCTTATGTGCCTGTCAGGGAGGGAGGAAGTGGTCAAGTGAGGTAACCGTGGTTTACTAAAGTAGTTGAATCACATGTCAAGAGAAAGAAGGAGGCTTATGTAAAGATGAGAAGTGAAGCTTCAGTTAGGGCGCTCGAGAGTTACAAGTTATCTGGGAAGGACCTAAAGAGAGATTCTCTGTGAATTAAGGGAAGAGATTGCTGATCCTTTGGCTTTGATCTTTATGTTAACTCTGCCTACAGGAATAGTGCCAGTAGGTTGGAGGACATCAAATTTTGTCCCCTTGTTCAAGAAGGGGAATAGAGATAACCCCGGTAACTATAGACAGGTGAGCCTTACTTCTGTTTTGGGCAATATCTTGTCAACGTTCATAACAGATAGGATATATAATCATCTGGAAAGGAATAATTTGATTAGAGATAGTCAACACGGTTTTGTGAAGGATAGGTCGTGCCTCACAAACCTCATTGAGTTCTTTGAGAAGGTGACCAAACAGGTGGTCGAGGGTAAAGCAGTTGTTTGGTGTACATAGATTTCAGTAGAGCGTTTGATAAGCTTCCCCATGATAGGCTGTTGCAGAAGACACGGAGACATGGGATTCGGGGTAATTTAGCAGTGTGGATCAGAATTTGGCTAGCTGGAAGAAGACAAAGTTGATAGGAAATGTTAATCCGGAGTTCAGCTACTAGTGGTGTACCACAAAATCTGTTTTGGGGCCACTGCTGTTTGTCATTTTTATTAGTGGCCTGGAGGAGGGCGTAGAAGAATGGATGAGTAAATCTGCAGATGGCACTAAAATCGGTGAAGTTATGGACAGTGCGGAAGGATGTTGCAAGTTACAGAGGGATATAGATAAGCTGCAGAGCTGGGCTGACAGGTGGCAAATGGAGTTTAATGCAGAAAAACATGAGGTGATTCATTTCGGAAGGAATAACAAGAAGAGAGATTACTGGGCTAATGGTATGATTCTTGGTAGTGTGGATGAGCAGAGAGATCTCGGTGTCCATGTACATTAATTCCTGAAAGTTGCCACTCCGGTAGATAGGGCTATTAAGAATTTGGTATGTTAGGCGGGGCTCTTTAGCTCACTGGGCTAAGTCACTGGCTTTTCAAGCAGACCAACCAGGCCAGCAGCACGGTTCGATTTCCCGAACAAGTGCCGCAATGTGGCGACTTGGGGCTTTTCACAGTAACTTAATTGAAGCCTACTCGTGACAATAAGCAATTTATCTTATCTTATCTCGCTTTTATTGGGAGAGAGATTGAGTTTCGGAGCCATGAGGTCATGTTGCAGCTGTACAGAACTCTGGTGCGTCTGCATTTGGAGTAGTGCGTGCAGTTCTGGTCGTCGCAGTATAGGAAGGATGTGGAAGCATTGAAAAGGGTGCAGAGCAGATTTACCAGGATGTTGCCTGGTATGGAGGGAAGATCTTATCAGGGAAGGCTGAGGGATATGAGGCTGTCTGTGCTGTACTGTTCTAGTTCTATGTCCATGTTTTCGTTAGAGAGAAGAAGGTTAAGAGCTGACTTAATTGAGGCATACCAGATAATCTGAGGATTAGATATGGTGAACAGTGAGAGCCTTTTTCTTCGGATGGTGATGATTAGCACGTGGGGACATAGCTTTCAATTGAGGGGAGATAGATATAGGACAGATGTCAGAGGTAGCTTCTTTACTCAGAGAATAGTAAAGGAGCAGAATGCCCTGCCTGCAACAGGAGTGGACTCACCAATATTAAGGGCATTTAAATGGTCATTGGATAAACATATGGATGATAATGGGATAGTGTAGATGGGCTTGATAGTGGTTTCACAGGTTGGCACAACATGGAGGGTCGAAGGGCCTGTACTCTTCTATGTTCCATGTTCTGAAGTGCTTCGGGACATTTTACTGCATTAAAGGCACTATTATAAATGCAGATTGTTGGCGATCATTATCAGTATCTCAAATCTTTGCTCAGATGGCCTCCATTCCCACATCGTTTCTACTCTGTCAGATTCTGTTACCTTTCTGCTACATGTGTACATTTAAGGTCTCATTCTTCTCACACAGCGGTTGTCCAACCACCATCAAACCTACGCTTCTCGGTCATCACGAAGAAAAGTTTCCGGGTGGACTGGGATCATGGATCGGAGGATGTTGACCAGTACAGAATCAGCTGGGTTCCATCTGCAGGAGGGGACAAAAAAGAGGTGATGAAATCCATACTTTCTGCTTCTGTGTAACTCCAGCTGATTTTTAAATTTGCCTTGCAACATGCGAGTGTGAAGCAAAACCGCTGTCAGCCAGATCTGTATATGTCTGAAAATGTTCCTCCTTTCCAGCAACGATGTTTCATTGTATCCTTGTAATTCTTTCCACACTTGCTAATGAGTTGCATTCTCTGTTGGCCGTGGTGGCATGATCACACTGAAAACAGCAGGTATTTTCCATTCCCAACAGGGTCAGGCAAAGACACGGGCAGGACTGGAAAATTTGGAGATCGGCCAAAACTCAATTGGGTGGGATGAGCTCTTTGAACCGTAACCTGCAGAAACATCAGCACGTTCTTTCTGAATGGCATTACTGTACTAGAAGGTGATCAGAAAACTGCTTTCCGCACGGACCATATGCTCTTTAGTATTGAGATGTTGGGCTCAGTTGCCCACTCAAAGAAGAGCATTTGTGTAATGAACAAAACAGTCCAAATTAGTTCATTCCTTCAATTGAATTTTCTCCAGAAATACTCCACATGACCACGAGGGAATGCCACTGGGAAAGGTGGCTGCAGCCAAGGGTTGGTAAAGGATTTTAAGGTCCTTGTGACCCCCTGAGTGATATTAAATTTAAACATCCCCATTTAATTCAGGAAATCAGTTTGCAGAAAACAAATTGGTTTCATGCACTGAACGTATCTTGACCTTCGCTTTATGCCTTTTCTTCCAGATGATTATAAATGGCAAAGAGACAAGCCAGGTTTTAGATAACCTTGATCCTGACACCTTATATGATGTTTCCCTTACTGCCATCTATCCAGACAAGACGGAAAGTGACGGCGTCTCAGCCTCCCAGCGTACATGTAAGTCTTTAGTATATAAAAATCTCCATTTGTCTTTCATACCCCCTTAGCAATTATCTTCAAATATTGAAAAGAGGACAAAGTGACATGGAAAGCACATGCTGCATATTGTGATGTGCAGCAGATCACAATGTCCTTCAGGATGGGGTGTGGGATTAGTATGTTCCCCATGATTCTCTGCTTCTGCTGTAGCAAAGTGTATCTATTGGCTTCATTGGCTAGCCTGCTTGTGCCCAATATTCCTGGGCCATACAGCACCTTCAGCCAGATAAAACTCTAAAACCACAGAATTCCGACAGTGTAGAAGGAGGCTATTTGGCCCAGCGTGTCTGCACTGACCCGCTGAAAGATTATCCGAACTAGGCCCACTCCCCTGCCCAATTCTAGAACCACCCCCCCCCCCCCCCCCCCCCCCGCCAACCGACACATCTGGGACTATTTAGCAGGACCAATCCACCTAATGTGCACATCTTTGGAATGTGGGAGGAAATAGGAGGACCAGAGGAAACCCACAAAGACACGGAGAGAACGTACAAGCGCCACACAGACAATCTACCGAGGCAGGAATTGAACCCAGTTTTCTGGCGCTGTGCGGCAGCAGTGATAACCCAACCCCTGATTAATGTTATCCTCCTTCAACTTGCCTCCTCTTTTATTCATGGACCCACTTCCCCAACCCCTTATCTATTCCTCATAGAGAAATCGTAAGAAGTCTTACAACACCAGGTTAAAGTCCAACAGGTTTGTTTCAAACATGAGCTTTCGGAGCATTGCACGTTCCTCAGGGGAATGTTCCAGAAACATTTCGATAGACGAAGTCAGAGATACCAAACAATGCTTGGATGTGAGCATTTGCAGGTAATTAAACCATTACAGATCCAGATAGAGGGATAATCCCAGGTTAAAGAGGTGTGAATTGTCTCAAGCCAGGACAGTTGGTAGGTTTTTGCAAGTCCAGGCAAGATGGTGGGGGGTGAATGTAATGCGACATGAACCCAAGATCCCGGCTGAGAAACCAAAGAGTGGGGGTTAATGGGTGTTTCTCTCGTTGGCAATCAGTAGCTAGTGGTGTCCGTCAGGGATCAGTTCTGGGCCCGCAATTGTTCACAATTTGCTTCAATGATTTGGAGTTGGGGACGAAGGGCAATATATCCAAGTTTGCAGACGACACTAAGATGAGTGGTAAAGCAAAAAGTGCAGAGGATACCAGAATTCTGCAGAGGGATTTGGATAGGTTAAGTGAATGGACTAGGATCTGGCATATGGCATACAATGTTGACAAATGTGAGGTTATCCACTTTGGTAGGAATGAGAGCAAACAGGATTATTAATTAAATATAAGAACATAAGAACATAAGAACTAAGAGCAGGAGTAGGCCATCTGGCCCCTCGAGCCAGCTCCACCATTCAATTAGATCATGGCTGATCTTTTGTGGACTCAGCTCCACTTTCCGGCCTGAACATCATAACCCTTAATCCCTTTATTCTTCAAAAAACTATCTATCTTTACCTTAAAAACATGTAATGAAGGAGCCTCAACTGCTTCACTGGGCAAGGAATTCCATAGATTCACAACCCTTTGGGTGAAGAAGTTCCTCCTAAACTCAGTCCTAAATCTACTTCCCCTTATTTTGAGGCTATGTCCCCTAGTTCTGCTGTCACCCACCAGTGGAAACAACCTGCCCGCATCTATCCTATCTATTCCCTTCATAATTTTAAATGTTTCTATAAGATCCCCCCTCATCCTTCTAAATTCCAACGAGTACAGTCCCAGTCTACTCAACCTCTCCTCATAATCCAACCCCTTCAGCTCTGGGATTAACCTAGTGAATCTCCTCTGCACACCCTCCAGCGCCAGTACGTCCTTTCTCAAGTAAGGAGACCAAAACTGAACACAATACTCCAGGTGTGGCCGCACCGACACCGACACCGAAAATATTAAACCATGCTGCTGTGCCAAGAGACCTGGGTGTGCTCGTGCATGAGTCGCAAAATGTTGGTTTACAGTTACAACAGCTGATTAAGAAAGAGAATGGAATTTTGTCGTTCATTGCTCGAGAGATGGAGTTTAAGACTAGGGAGGATATGCTGCAATTTTATAAGGTTTCAGTGAGGCCACACCTGGAGTATTGTGTTCAGTTTTGGTTCCCTTCCCCGAGATGGAACGGACTGGAGGTTATGCAAAGGAGATTCACTCGGTTAATCCCAGAGCAGAAGGGGTTGGATTACGAGAAATTGCGTAGTCTTTGTCTTTATGGTGTTCGGGGCGGAAAGTGGAGCTGAGTCCACAAAAGATCAGCCATGATCTCATTGAATGGTGGAGCAGGATCGAGGGGCCATGTGGCCTTCTCCTGCTTCTAGTTCTTATGTTCTTATGTGCCTGTCAGGGAGGGAGGAAGTGGTCAAGCGAGGGAACCGTGGTTTACTAAAGTAGTTGAATCACTTGTCAAGAGGAAGAAGGAGGCTTATGTAAAGATGAGAAGTGAAGCTTCAGTTAGGGCGCTCGAGAGTTACAAGTTATCTGGGAAGGACCTAAAGAGAGATTCTCTGTGAATTAAGGGACGAGATTGCTGATCCTTTGGCTTTGATCTTTATGTTAACTCTGCCTACAGGAATAGTGCCAGTAGGTTGGAGGACATCAAATGTTGTCCCCTTGTTCAAGAAGGGGAATAGAGATAACTCCGGTAACTATAGACAGGTGAGCCTTACTTCTGTTTTGGGCAATATCTTGTCAACGTTCATAACAGATAGGTTATATAATCATCTGGAAAGGAATAATTTGATTAGAGATAGTCAACACGGTTTTGTGAAGTATAGGTCGTGCCTCACAAACCTCATTGAGTTCTTTGAGAAGGTGACCAAACAGGTGGTCGAGGGTAAAGCAGTTGTTTGGTGTACATAGATTTCAGTAGAGCGTTTGATAAGCTTCCCCATGATAGGCTGTTGCAGAAGACACGGAGACATGGGATTCGGGGTAATTTAGCAGTGTGGATCAGAATTTGGCTAGCTGGAAGAAGACAAAGTTGATAGGAAATGTTAATCCGGAGTTCAGCTACTAGTGGTGTACCACAAAATCTGTTTTGGGGCCACTGCTGTTTGTCATTTTTATTAGTGGCCTGGAGGAGGGCGTAGAAGAATGGATGAGTAAATCTGCAGATGGCACTAAAATCGGTGGAGTTATGGACAGTGCGGAAGGATGTTGCAAGTTACAGAGGGATATAGATAAGCTGCAGAGCTGGGCTGACAGGTGGCAAATGGAGTTTAATGCAGAAAAACATGAGGTGATTCATTTCGGAAGGAATAACAAGAAGAGAGATTACTGGGCTAATGGTATGATTCTTGGTAGTGTGGATGAGCAGAGAGATCTCGGTGTCCATGTACATTAATTCCTGAAAGTTGCCACTCCGGTAGATAGGGCTATTAAGAATTTGGTATGTTAGGCGGGGCTCTTTAGCTCACTGGGCTAAGTCACTGGCTTTTCAAGCAGACCAACCAGGCCAGCAGCACGGTTCGATTTCCCGAACAAGTGCCGCAATGTGGCGACTTGGGGCTTTTCACAGTAACTTAATTGAAGCCTACTCGTGACAATAAGCAATTTATCTTATCTTATCTCGCTTTTATTGGGAGAGAGATTGAGTTTCGGAGCCATGAGGTCATGTTGCAGCTGTACAGAACTCTGGTGCGTCTGCATTTGGAGTAGTGCGTGCAGTTCTGGTCGTCGCAGTATAGGAAGGATGTGGAAGCATTGAAAAGGGTGCAGAGCAGATTTACCAGGATGTTGCCTGGTATGGAGGGAAGATCTTATCAGGGAAGGCTGAGGGATATGAGGCTGTCTGTGCTGTACTGTTCTAGTTCTATGTCCATGTTTTCGTTAGAGAGAAGAAGGTTAAGAGCTGACTTAATTGAGGCATACCAGATAATCTGAGGATTAGATATGGTGAACAGTGAGAGCCTTTTTCTTCGGATGGTGATGATTAGCACGTGGGGACATAGCTTTCAATTGAGGGGAGATAGATATAGGACAGATGTCAGAGGTAGCTTCTTTACTCAGAGAATAGTAAAGGAGCAGAATGCCCTGCCTGCAACAGGAGTGGACTCACCAATATTAAGGGCATTTAAATGGTCATTGGATAAACATATGGATGATAATGGGATAGTGTAGATGGGCTTGATAGTGGTTTCACAGGTTGGCACAACATGGAGGGTCGAAGGGCCTGTACTCTTCTATGTTCCATGTTCTGAAGTGCTTCGGGACATTTTACTGCATTAAAGGCACTATTATAAATGCAGATTGTTGGCGATCATTATCAGTATCTCAAATCTTTGCTCAGATGGCCTCCATTCCCACATCGTTTCTACTCTGTCAGATTCTGTTACCTTTCTGCTACATGTGTACATTTAAGGTCTCATTCTTCTCACACAGCGGTTGTCCAACCACCATCAAACCTACGCTTCTCGGACATCACGAAGAAAAGTTTCCGGATGGACTGGGATCATGGATCGGAGGAGGCGGACCAGTACAGAATCAGCTGGGTTCCATCTGGGGGAGGGGACAAAAAAGAGGTGATGAAATCCATACTTTCTGCTTCTGTGTATCTGTAGCTGATTTTTAAATTTGCCTTGCAGCATGCGAGTGTGAAGCAAAACCGCTGTCAGCCAGATCTGTATATGTCTGAAAATGTTCCTCCTTTCCAGCAACGATGTTTCATTGTATCCTTGTAATCCTTTCCACACTTGCTAATGAGTTGCATTCTCTGTTGGTCGTGGGGGCATGATCACACTGAAAACAGCAGGTATTTTCCATTCCCAACAAGGTCAGGCAAAGACACGGGCAGGACTGGAAAATTTGGAGATCGGCCAAAACTCAATTGGGTGGGATGAGCTCTTTGAACCGTAACCTGCAGAAACATCAGCACGTTCTTTCTGAATGGCATTACTGTACTAGAAGGTGATCAGAAAACTGCTTTCCGCACGGACCATATGCTCTTTAGTATTGAGATGTTGGGCTCAGTTGCCCACTCAAAGAAGAGCATTTGTGTAATGAACAAAACAGTCCAAATTAGTTCATTCCTTCAATTGAATTTTCTCCAGAAATACTCCACATGACCATGAGGGAATGCCACTGGGAAAGGTGGCTGCAGCCAAGGGTTGGTAAAGGATTTTAAGGTCCTTGTGACCCCCTGAGTGATATTAAATTTAAACATCCCCATTTAATTCAGGAAATCAGTTTTCAGAAAACAAATTGGTTTCATGCACTGAACGTATCTTGACCTTCGCTTTATGCCTTTTCTTCCAGATGATTATAAATGGCAAAGAGACAAGCCAGGTTTTAGATAACCTTGATCCTGACACCTTATATGATGTTACCCTTACTGCCATCTACCCAGACAAGACGGAAAGTGATGACGTCTCAGCCTCCCAGCGTACATGTAAGTCTTTAGTATATAAAAATCTCCATTTGTCTTTCATACCCCCTTAGCAATTATCTTCAAATATTGAAAAGAGGACAAAGTGACATGGAAAGCACATATTGTGATGTGCAGCAGATCACAATGTCCTTCAGGATGGGGTGTGGGATTATTATGTTCCCCTGGATTCTCTGCTTCTGCTGTAGCAAAGTGTATCTATTGCCTTCATTGGCTAGCCTGCTTGTGTCCAATATTCCTGGGCCATACTGCACCTTCAGCCAGATAAAACTATAAAACCATAGAATTCCGACAGTGCAGAAGGAGGCTATTTGGCCTTGTGTGTCTGCACCGACTCTCTGAAAGAGGAACCTAATTAGGCCCACTCCCCTGCCCAATCCCTGAAACCCCACTAACCTTCACATCTGGGACTATTTAGCATGACCAATCCACCTAATGTGCACATCTTTGGACTGTGGTAGGAAATCGGAGGACCCTGAGGAAACCCACAAAGACACGGAGAGAACGTACAAGCGCCACACAGACAATCTACCGAGGCAGAAATTGAACCCAGTTCTCTGGCGCTGTGAGGCAGCAGTGATAACGCAACCCCTGATTAATCTATGCCTCCCTCAACTTGCCTCCTCTTTTATTCATGGACCCACTTCCCCAACCCCTTATCTATTCCTCATAGATAAATGATTGGCCTCACTACATTTCCCCACTACCTGCGCTTCACTTGTCCATGCAAAGGTAAATAACAATCATATTTGTATTTATCTAACATATTTTAACAGTCTGAAGTAACTTTACTGGATGACATCAGCAGATTGCTATCCATTTAAGTTAAACTAGTGATGTTTGTTTTCATAGAACTTGGAAAATTTTCAGACTGGTGACCAGTTACCATCGGTGTACCACAGGGATCAGTGCTGGGTTCTGCTATTTGTGATTTTTTTTCAATGACATTGATAGGATGCAGAGCTGTGCCGAAAAATGACAGATGGAGTTTAACCCTGATAAGTGCGAGGTGATTCATTTTGGTGGAAAACATTTGAATGCCCCTTACAGGGTCAACGGCAGGGTTGTGAGGAATGTGGAGGAACAGAGAGATCTTGGAGTTCATATCATAAGAACATAAGAACTAGGAGCAGGAGTAGGCCATCTGGCCCTTCGAGCCTGCTCCACCATTCAATGAGATCATGGCTGATCTTTTGTGGACTCAGCTCCACTTTCCGGCCCGAACACCATAACCCTTAATCCCTTTTTTCTTCAAAAAACTATCTATCTTTACCTTAAAAACATTTAATGAAGGAGCCTCAACTGCTTCACTGGGCAAGGAATCCCATAGATTCACAACCCTTTGGGTGAAGAAGTTCCTCCTAAACTCAGTCCTAAATCTACTTCCCCTTATTTTGAGGCTATGCCCCCTCGTTCTGCTTTCACCCGCCTGTGGAAACAGCCTGCCCGCATCTAACCTATCTATTCCCTTCATAATTTTAAATGTTTCTGTGAGATCCCCCCTCATCCTTCTAAATTCCAATGAGTACAGTCCCTGTCTACTCAACCTCTCCTCGTAATCCAACCCCTTCAGCTCTGGGATTAACCTCGTGAATCTCCTCTGCACACCCACCAGTGCCAGTACGTCCTTTCTCAAGTAAGGAGGCCAAAACCAGGTGTGGCCTCACTAACACCGTATACAATTGCAGCATAACCTCCCTAGTCTGAAACACCTTCCCACTAGCAATGAAGGACATACTTCAATTTGTCTTCTTAATCACCTGTTGCACCTGTAAACCAACTTTCTGTGACTCATGCACTAGCACACCCAGGTCTCTCTGCACAGCAGCATGCTTTAATATTTTACTGTTTAAATAATAATCCTGTTTGCTGTTATTCCTACCAAAGTGCTGTTTTTGGTAGGAAAGCTTTCTGTTGCCCCTTAAATATTTCCCAGTCCTCTAATCTCCCAGCAATTTTTGCCACTTTATATGCTTTTTCCTTCAATTTGATACTCTCCCTTATTTCCTTAGATAGCCACGGTTGATTTTCCCTCTTTCTACCGTCCTTCCTTTTTGTTGGTATAAACCTTTGCTGAGCACTGTGAAAAATCGCTTGGAAGGTTCTCCACTGTTCCTCAACTGTTCCACCATAAAGCCTTAGCTCCCAGTCTACCTTAGCTAGTTCTTCTCCCATCCCCTTGTAATCTCCTTTGTTTAAACACAAAACACTAGTATTTGATTTTACTTTCTCACCCTCCATCTGTATTTTAAATTCCACCATATTGTGATCGCTGCTTCCGAGAGGATCCTTAACTATGAGATCATGAATCAATCCTGTCTCATTACACAGGACAAGATCTAGGACCGCTTTTTCCCTCGTAGGTTCCATTACATACTGCTCTAGGAAACTATCGCGGGTACATTCTATAAACTCTTCCTCAAGGTTGCCTTGACCGACCTGGTTAAACCAATCGACATGTAGATTAAAATCCCCCATGATAACTGCTGTACCATTTAGAATATAGAATATAGAACAGTACAGCACAGAATAGGCCCTTCGGCCCTCAATGTTGTGCCGAGCCATGATCACCCTACTCAAACCCACGTATCCACCCTATACCCGTAACCCAACAAACCCCACCTTAACCTTACTTTTAGAAGGACACTACGGGCAATTTAGCATGGCCAATCCACCTAACCCGCACATCTTTGGACTGTGGGAGGAAACTGGAGCACCCGGAGGAAACCCACGCACACAGGGGGAGGACGTGCAGACTCCACACAGACAGTGACCCAGCCGGGAATCGAACCTGGGACCCTGGAGCTGTGAAGCATTTATGCTAACCACCATGCTACACTGCTGCCCAACATGCATCTGTTATTTCTTTGTTTATTACTTGCCCCACCATAACGTTACTATTTGGTGGCCGATAGACTACTCCTATCAGTGACTTTTTCGCCTTTCTATTCCTGATTTCCACCCAAATGGATTCAACCTTATCCTCCATAGCACCGATGTCATCCCTTACTATTGCCCGGATGTCATGCTTAAATAACAGAGCAACACCACCTCCCTTACCATCCACTCTGTCCTTCCGAATAGTTTGATACCCTCGGATATTTAACTTGATAGAGTGGTCAAGAAGGCAGACAGCATGCTTGCCTTCATCGGACGGGGTATTGAGTACAAGAGTTGGCAGGTCATGTTACAGTTGTATAGGACTTTGGTTCGGCCACATTTGGAATACTGCGTGCAGTTCTGGTCGCCACATTACCAGAAGGATGTGGATGCTTTAGAGAGGGTGCAGAGGAGGTTCACCAGGATGTTGCCTTGTATGGAGGGTGCTAGCTATGAAGAAAGGTTGAGTAGATTAGGATTGTTTTTGTTGGAAAGACGGAGGTTGAGGGGGGACCTGATTGAGGTCGACAAAATTATGAGAGGTATGGACAGGGTGGATAGCAACAAGCTTTTCCCAGGAGTAGGGGTGTCAGTTACAAGGGGTCACAATTTCAAGGTGAGAGGGGAAAGTTTAAGGGAGATGTGCGTGGAAAGTTTTTTACGCAGAGGGTGGTGGGTGCCTGGAACGCTTTGCCAGCGGAGGTGGTAGAGGCGGGCATGATAGCATCATTTAAGAGGCATCGAGACAGGTATATAAACGGGCGAGAACAGAGGGAAGTAGACCTTGGAAAATAGGAGACAGGTTTAGATAAAGGATCTGGATCGGCGCAGGCTGGGAGGGACGAAGGGCCTGTTCCTGTGCTGTAATTTTATTTGTTCTTTGTTACATAGTCTTCTAGGAAACTATCACGGATATATTCTACAAACTCCTCCTCCAGGCTGCCTTGACCGACCTGGTTAAACCAATCAACATGTAGATTAAAATCCCCCATGATAACGACTGCACAATTTCTACATGCATCAGTTATTTCTTTGTTTATTGCCTGCCCGACATTATTGTTACTATTTGGTGGCCTATAGACTACTCCTATCAGTGCCTTTTTCACCTTACTATTCCTAATTTCCACTCAAATGGATTCAACCTTGTCCTCCATTGCACCGATGTCATCCCTTCCTATTGCCCGGATGTCATCCTTAAATAACAGAGCTACACCACCCTTACCATCCACTCAGTCCTTCCGATTAGTTTGATATTTATCAAGGACTACTATAAAAGTCCCAAAGGTCTTGTTCACCCCCTCCGAGTCCCCAACTAAGTTCTAATCCCCATCAACCACTTTCCCTATTTCCATCGCTGCCTCCCTTTGTCTGAGCTGCTGTGCAATCAACCTCCTGGCCTTTTCCCCATGTACACCGCTTCCTTCACCTTCCTGAGCTCCTCCACTGCCTTTCCTGTAGTTAACAAACTAAATTCTGCCTGCAGCCTCCGGCGTTCCCTCAACAGCCCTGGCTCTGGAGCCTTCACATAATTCCTATCCACTCGTAGGGTCTCTCTTACCAGTCGGTCCTTCTCTGCCCTGTCCGTGTTACAGTGCTCACCCCAGTCCAACGCCGGCATCTCCACATCATGGCTGTCCGTCCTGTCACTGTAAGTCTGGATCTAGATCAGCTCCCCTCTCAGCACCGCCTCCAGCGCTTCCCAGACCACCGCTGCTGAGACCTCCCCCGTATCGTTTACCTGCAGGTAGTTCAGCATCCACTTCCTCAATCTCTCGCAGACCACTTTGTCCGCCAACAGCCCCACATCCAATCTCCACTGTGGGCGGTGCTTACTGTCCATACTGACCTGCAGGTCCACCCAGTACGGAGCATGGTCCAATGTCGTAATTGCCGAATAGCCCGTATCCACCACCCTCACCAACAGGGCCCTGCCCACAACAAAGAAATCTATCCAGGATTACACCTTGTGAATGTGGGAGAAGAAAGAAAATTCCCTGGCTCTCGGCTGCCTAAATCTCCACGGATCCACCAGCCACCATCTGCTCCATGAACCATTTTGGCTCCTTTGCCATTGCTGGCACCTTGCCCGTTCTCGAACATGACCGGTCCAGGCCTTGATCAATAACCATGTTGAAATCCCCACCCATAATCAACCTGTGCGATCATCCCACTGAACTTTGGGAAAGGTTGACAGGGTTTATTGCTGCTGTTGCACGGTATGAAAATACAACAAAACATTTTTCCCTCACAAAAGACAAGGGAAAATTGATGTAAAAACAAAAACTGCTGAATATGCCCAGCTGGTCTGGCAACACCTGAAGAGGGAGGAAAAAAAGTCATCAGGTTTTTAGCACATGTGAGGTGATTTAAAAAAGTGGGAAGGTCTGTCACAGGGTGGAAGGCAGGAGAAATTAAATGACAAAAGAGTTGTCAATGTGGGGAATGGGACAAGATGTGGCCAGAGGAGGCGTGAATCACAGAATAATGAGCAGCTGCTGTCTCAAAGCAGAAACAAGAGAAAAAAGTGTTAAAATCAAAAGTTGCAAAGGGAAAGGAACCAAAATGGGGCCTGGATAATGATGTAAAATTGTTGAACACGGTGTTGAGTCCAGGATGCTATAAAGCACCTCATGGAAAGTTGAGGTGGTGTTTTTCCAGCTCTATTGGAATAATGCTGCTGATCAAGGACAGAGAGATCAGCAAGGCAGCAAGGCTAAATAAAGGAGATGCAAGCTGAAATGTTGGATACTGATATAAAGCAGAGCGGCTTCACATGTAGGTGTAATGGATTGGGGGTGCGGGGAAAGGGATTGAAGTACGTTAGTGCAATGGGTCACTAAATTCAACAGTAGAAACAGATCAAAAAATGTGTTACACTGGATAATGAAGTTTGAGGAATATTGCGAGTCAATAAGGTAACATTCCATAATATACGGGCAGGTTTACTGCGGTTGATTATCTTTTCCATGTCACCTTACTTACTTTGTAAAAATTTTTTAGTGCATCCACTTACTGTTTTTTTACAATTCAGGGGGAATTTAGCGTGGCCAATCCACCTAACGTGCACATCATTGGGTTGGGGGGGTGAAACCCACGCAGACATGGGGAGAATGTGATAACTCCACACGCACAGCAACCTAGAGCTGGGATTCGAACGCGGCTTCTCATGGAACATTGATCATAGAACAGTGCAGCAGAGAACAGGGGCTTCGGCCCTCGATGTTGTGCCGAGCATTGTCCGAACGCAAGATTAAGCGAGAATGGGCTAGGGTCTAGATGCGTGCAGGTTGTTTCCACTGGCGGGTGAAAGCAGAACTAGGGGACATAGCCTCAAAATAAGGGGAAGTAGATTTAGGACTGAGTTTAGGAGGAACTTCTTCACCCAAAGGGTTGTGAATCTATGGAATTCCTTGCCCAGTGAAGCAGTTGAGGCTCCTTCATTAAATGTTTTTAAGGTAAAGATAGATAGTTTTTTGAAGAAAAAAGGGATTAAGGGTTATGGTGTTCGGGCCGGAAAGTGGAGCTGAGTCCACAAAAGATCAGCCATGATCTCATTGAATGGCGGAGCAGGCTCGAGGGGCCAGATCCCTGTGGAACACCACTAGTCACCCTTTTCCATTTTGAGACACTCCCTTCCACCACTACTCTCTGTCTCCTGTTGCCCAGCCAGTTCTTTATCCATCTAGCCAGTACACCCTGAACCCCATACGACTTCACTTTTTCCATCAACCTGCCATGAGAAACCTAATCAAACGCCTTAGTAAAGTCCATGTATATGACATCTACAGCCCTTCCCTCATCAATTAACTTTGTCACTTCCTCAAAGAATTCTATTCGGTTTGTAAGACATGACCTTCCCTGCACAAAACCATGCTGCCTATCACTGATAAGTCTATTTTCTTCCGGATGTGAATAGATCCTATCCCTCAGTATCTTCTCCAACAGTTTGCCTACCACTGACGTCAAGCCCACAGGTCTATAATTCCCTGGATTATCCCTGCTACCCTTCTTAAACAAAGGGACAACATTAGCAATTCTCCAGTCCTCCGGGACCTCACCCGTGCTCAAGGATGCTGCAAAGATGTCTGTTAAGGCCCCAGCTATTTCAACCCTCGCTTCCCTCAGTAACCTGGGATAGATCCCATCCGGTCCTGGGGACTTGTCCACCTTAATGTCTTTTAGAATACCCAAAACTTCCCCCTTCCGTATGACAACTTGACCTAGAGTATTTAAACATCCATCTCTAGCCTCAACATCCATCTTGTCCCTCTCCTTTGTGAATACCGATGCAAAGTACTCATTAAGAATCTCACCCCCCCCCCCCGCCCCCCCACTTCCGGTGGCGGTGATGCCTGAGTGAGCCGCACATTCGGTGGGGTCTCACTCCGGCGGGGTTTTGGAGCTGATTCCCTGCGATAGCGGGACCTCGGGGGCGGCAAAAAGGCTGCCGGGAAAGGGCTGGAGAGCGGGCTGACAGCGATGGAAACGTGGGAGGCCAGCAGGTAGGGGAAGAGAGAGAGAGAGAGACGGAGGCAAGGAGCAGAGGAAACGGACCTGGAAAGTAATATGGCGGACCCACGGACCTTCCTTCCTCCAGGAGAAGAAAATAAGTTTTGGAGTTGCTGAAGCATGACAACTTGGACCCACTTCAGAGGCCCAGAAGGTAAAATTTAAGGAGCTGGGCGAAGGCATATGAAGCGGCAGCGAAGGCGCTGAGGAGCGGGCTGCGGCATATGGAACAGCGAGAGTCCAGAAGGCAGAAAAAGGAGAAAAAGGGACAGAGACAAGGACCTGAAGAAACTTACCTGGGACCTAAGTGGCGGACACACGGACCCTGGACTCAGCAATCCAGCAGGCGCTGGATAACATGCTCCAGGTAATGAAGTCCAGTTTTGAAGCGCTGAAGCGGGATAGCTTGGACCCAATCCAGAAAGCGGTGGATCAGCTGAACCAGAGGCTGGACGCCCAGGATGTTAAAGTTAAGGAGCTGGGAGAGGCGGTGGAGGAGCAGGCGGATGCGCAGACGGTTGCAGCGCTAGAAGTGGACGGCCTGAAAGAGCGGCAGAGAAGACTGCTGGACAGAGTGGAGGAGCTGGAGAATAGAGTCCGCAGGAATAATGTGAGGATGGTCGGCCTCCCGGAGGGGGCTGAGGGAGCTGATGCTGCAGCGTTTGTAGCAGACCTGCTGAAGCAGCTGATGGGGGCCGAAGCCTTTCCGCGACCGCTGGAGCTGGAGGGGGCACACAGAGTGCAGGCAAGGCAGGGGCGGATGGGCGGACCCCCCCCCCCCCCCCCCCGCCCGATGGTGATTAGGTTCCACAGGTTCGTGGACAAGGAGCGGGTGCTGCAGTGGCCAAAGAGCTCCAGGAGCAGCACGTGGAACAACAGTGTTCTCCGCATCTATCAGGACCTAAGCCAGGAGGTGGCTTGGCGGCGAGCAGCCTTTAAGAATGTCAAGGAGGTGCTGTTCAAGAAGCACGTGAAGTTTGGTCTGCTGTTCCCGGCTCGCCTATGGGTTATGCACCAGGGTCAACACCACTACTTCTCCGAGCCCGAAGAAGCGATGGATTTTGTGAGGGACCTGGGGCTGGTGCCGAAAGGAGGCCCCAAGGACGCGAATTAGGGCGCGAGGATTACTGTGGGAAGGAACGCCGAATGTGCCTGGACTGCTGCTCAACGGTTTGCTGGGCCAAAGGGGCCAAGCGGAACATTTGGGACTCTTTCCTTTGTTCATGGACATTGGTTTGGGGGATTTTTTCCCCCTTTTTTGGTTTTTTTTTTGTTGGGGTCTCTCTTGTTTCTTAGGAGGGGGTTTTTGTTTTTGGGTTTATTTTTGTGCTTTTACTCTTTTTTCTGTTTTTGTTTTCCTGTTTGGGCTGGTTTGTACTTTTTGTGCAGCTCGCAGAAGACACTGGAGGCGGCTTGCCCCAGTGGGTGGGAGAGGGGGATGGGGTGCTAGGGAGTGGGGAGAAGGACGGGGAAACAATGGGACTGAGACAGGAAGGCGCCGGAGTGTTGAGTCACCGGGCTAGCAGATTGGCTAGTCAAGGGAGTCAGGTGGGGGGGGAAGTTATAGCCAGTAGATGGCAGGGGTGGGGTAATCGGGGGATGGGGTTGGGGGGGGGGGGGGGTTGTTCTGCTGACGGGGGAGGGACTTGAAAAAGGCACTGGAAAGGAGGTCGAGGGTGGAGGCAGCCAGAGGGCGGGCCAGGAATGGCGCGACGCACGGGCCAGGGGCTGGCCCGAGAAAGGCTATGGCTGACCGGCGGGGTGGGGGGGGGGGTGGGATGTGCCCCCCGACCAGGCTGATCACCTGGAACGTCAAGGGACTGAATTGGCCGGTTAAGAGGGCGCGGGTTTTCGCGCACTTGCGGGCCCTGAGGACGGACGTAATTATGTTGCAGGAGACACATCTGAAAGTGTCAGACCAGACCAGGCTAAGGAAGGGCTGGATTAGCCAGGTCTTCCACTCGGACTTGGACTCGAAGTCCAGGGGGGTGGCAATCATGATCAACAAGCGGGTGCAATTTGAGGCGGAGGGCATAGCCACAGACAGCGGGGGCAGATACCTGATGGTACGGGGCAGACTGGAGGGGAGAAGAGTGGTGCTGGTGAATATATATGCCCCGAACTGGGATGACGTGGACTTCATTAAAAGAGTGCTGGGGAAGATCCCGGACCTGGATTCTCGCAGGCTAATAATGGGAGGGGACTTTAACATGGTCCTTGACCCGACTTTGGATCGGTCGTGTCCCAGAACAGGTAGACTCTCAGCAATGGCAAGGGAGCTGAAAGGGTTTATGGAGCAAATGGGGGCAGTGGACCCCTGGAGAGAGGGACAGCCAACAGGAAGGGGCTACTTGTTTTACTCGCACATCCATAAAGTATATTCCAGGATAGATTTCTTTGTACTAAGCAGGGACTGTATGGGGGAGGTAAAGAACACGGAATACTCAGCAATTACCATTTCAGACCATGCCCCGCATTGGGTGGACCTGCAGTTCGGGGGAGCGAGCTATCAACACCCGCAATGGAGGCTAGATGTGGGACTGCTGTCGGAGGAGGGGATCTGCGAGAGGCTTCGGAGATGTATGCAAAATTACCTGCAGGTGAATGACACGGGGGAGGTCTCAGCGGCGACCCTGTGGGAAGCGCTAAAGGCAGTAGTGCGGGGGGGGGAGCTGATTTCAATTGGGGCCCACAGAGCCAAGGCAGACCGGGCAGAGATGGATAGATTGGTCAGGGAAATGGGTCGGATAGATGAAGAGCACGTGGAGTCCCCGGGGGAGGTTTTACTCAGGGAGAGGCAGAGACTACAGGCGAAACTGGGGGCTCTATCCACGAGCAGGGCCGTGGAACAGCTTAGGAAGGCGAGGGGAGTGGTGTACGAGCATGGGGAAAAGGCTAGCAGACTGTTAGCGCAGCAACTCAGGAGGAGGGAGGCGGCCAGGGAAATAGGTAGAGTAAGAGACGGGGGGGGGGGGGGCGCAAAGTGGAGGACCCGGCAGAATTGAATAAGGTATTCCGGGACTTCTATCGTAAGCTGTATACTTCGGAGCCGCCGGAAGAACCGGAGGGGATGAAAAGGTTTCTGGACGGGTTAACATTCCCAACAGTAGGTGGGGGGCGAGCGGAAGAGCTGGGGGCCCCGATTAGAGTAGAGGAGTTATTGGGGGGCCTTAAGGCCATGCAGTCGGGGAAGTCCCCGGGGCCGGATGGATACCCAGTAGAGTTTTATAGGAAGTTCTCTGAGCTGGTGGGCCCGGTCTTGGCGAGGGTTTTCAATGAGGCAAGGGACAGAGGGACCCTGCCGCCGACAATGTCACAAGCCACCATATCTCTGATATTGAAGCGGGGTAAAGACCCGGAGGCGTGCGGGTCCTACAGGCCAATCTCCCTGATTAATGTAGACGCCAAGCTCCTGGCAAAGGTACTGGCGGGTAGAATGGAGGACTGTGTACCGGAGGTGATTGGGGAGGATCAAACTGGGTTCGTGAAAGGAAGGCAGCTGGCGGCCAACCTGAGAAGATTACTTAATGTGATAATGATGCCCCCAGTGAGTAGGGAGGTGGAGGTAGTGGTGGCAATGGACGCCGAGAAGGCCTTTGACTGGTGGAGTGGGACTATCTATGGGAGGTGCACGGACGGTTTGGGTTCGGGGAGGGATTGGTGGATTGGATCAAACTATTATATCAGGCCCCGAGGGCCAGCGTCAGGACCAACAGAGAAGTGTCGGAGTATTTTAGGTTGTACCGAGGGACCAGGCAGGGCTGCCCGCTCTCTCCGCTGCTGTTTGCGCTGGCCATAGAGCCGCTGGCGATTGCGCTGAGAGCCGCAGAGGGTTGGAAGGGGATGGTGAGGGGCGGGGTTGAACACAGGGTTTCTCTTTATGCAGACGACCTGCTCCTGTATGTGTCGGACCCAGTGGCCGGGATGGGAACTATACTGGGAATGCTGCGGGAGTTCGGCCAGTTCTCAGGATACAAATTAAATACGGTCAAGAGTGAAATGTTTGTGGTCCAGGCAAGGGGCCAGGAGAACAGATTGAGAGGGCTACCGTTTAGGCTGGTTGAGGAAAATTTCCGGTATTTGGGAATCCAGGTGGCACGAGACTGGGGCAGGCTGCATAAGTTAAATTTGGCCAGGGTGGTGGAGCAAATGAAGGGAGAGTTTCGGAGATGGGATGCACTCCCGCTGTCGCTGGCAGGGAGGGTGCAGACTGTAAAGATGACAATCCTCCCTCGATTTTTGTTTATTTTTCAGTGCCTCACGATCTTTATCCCACAGACCTTCTTCAAAAGAGTTAACGGGCTGATCATGAGCTTTGTCTGGGCGGGAAAATCCCCGCGGGTGAAGAAGGCGATGTTGGAGAGGAACCGCAACGAGGGAGGGCTGGCTTTGCCGAGTCTGATCAGTTATTACTGGCCGGCCAACATCGCTATGATAAGGAAGTGGATGGTGGGTACGGGGTCTATTTGGGAGCGGGTGGAGGCGGCTTCGTGCAGGGGCTCCAGCTTGGCAGCCCTGGTCACGGCTCCTCTACCGCTGCCGCCGGCCAAGTACACCACCAGCCCAGTAGTGGTGGCGACCCTGCGGATATGGGGCCAGTGGAGGAGGCATGTTGGGGAGATGGGGGCATCTGTCTGGACGCCAATCTGCGACAACCATCGGTTTGCCCCCGGCAGTATGGATGGGGGGTTCCGAGTATGGCGGCGAGCAGGGGCGGGAAGGGTGGGTGATATGTTCCTGGAAGGGAGCTTTGCGAGTCTGAGGAGCTCGGAGGAGAAATTTGGGTTGGTAAGGGGAAATGATTTTAGATACCTACAGTTGCGGGACTTTGTTCGTAGACAGGTCCCATCTTTCCCACGCCTCCCGCCAATGGGGATCCTCGACAGAATAGTCTTTAGGACGGAAGAAGGGGAGGGTAGCGTCTCGGGTATATATAAGGTGCTCATGAGGGAGGAAGGGTCCCAGACAGAGGAACTGAAACTTAAATGGGAAGAGGAGCAAGGTGGGGAAATGGAGGATGGGCTGTGGGCAGAGGCCCTGAGTAGGGTAAATTCGACCGCGACATGTGCTAGGCTCGGGCTGATTCAATTTAAGGTCGTTCACCGGGCCCATATGATGGTGGCTCGGATGAGCAAACTCTTCGGGATAGAGGACAAATGCGTTAGGTGCGCGGGAGGACCAGCGAACCACGTGCACATGTTTTGGGCATGCCCTAAGCTGAGGGGGTACTGGGAGGGATTTGCGGGGGTCATGTCCCGGGTACTAAAAACAAGGGTGGTGATGAGTCCAGGGGTGGCAATTTTTGGGGTTTCGGAGGACCCGGGGGTCCAGGGGGAGAAAGAGGCCGATGTTTTAGCCTTTGCTTCCCTGATAGCCCGGCGACGAATACTATTGGCGTGGAGGGACTCAAAGCCCCCGAAGACTGAGTTGTGGCTTGTGGACATGTCGAGTTTCCTGGGTATGGAGAAAATTAAGTTTGCCTTGAGGGGATCTGTGCAGGGGTTCGCCCGGAGGTGGCAACCATTTATTGACATCTTTGCGGGAAAGTGAGCGTCAGCAGGGGGTGGGGGGGGGGGGGGGGGGGGTTGAGTAGAGTAGGAGGGAAAATATGGCGGGTAGTACGGGTGGGAGGGGAGCGGGCTTGTGCAATATGTTATGATTGAAGTATTGTAAGTACATGGATGTTTGCACATTTTTGCCTTTTTTGCTTTCTTTCTGATGATGTCTGTAACTGTTTATAAAGCCAAAAACTACCTCAATAAAATTGTTTATTAAAAAAAAAGAATCTCACCCATTTCGTCTGAGTCCACGCATAAATTCCCTCTTTTGTCTTTGAGTGGGCCAATCCTTTCTCTAGTTACCCTCTTGCTCCTTACATACGAATAAAAGGGTTTGGGATTTTCCTTAACCCTGTTAGCCAAAGATATTTCATGACCCCTTTTAGCCCTCTTTATTGCGTGTTTGAGATTCGTCCTACTTTCCCGATATTCCTCCAAAGCATCATCAGTTTTGAGTTGGCTCGATCCTATGTATGCTTCCTTTTTTAGTAGGGAAGATGATGGAATCTATCATCAAAAAAGAAATAGTGAGACGTCTGCATGGAAATTGTCCCATTGGGCAGACGAAGCATGGGTTCATAAATGGGAAGGTTGTGCCTTACTAATGGAGTGGAATTTTTTGAGGACGCTACCAGAGCGGTAGATAATGGGGAGCCAATGGATGTGGTATATCTGGATTTCCAGAAAACCTTTGGCAAGATGCCACACAAAAGGTTGCTGCACAGGATAAAGATGCATGGCATTAAGGGTAAAGTAGTAGCATGGATAGAGGATTGGTTAACTAATAGAAAGCAAAGAGTGGGGATTAATGAGTGTTTCTCTGGTTGGCAATCAGTAGCTAGTGGTGTCTCTCAGGGAACAGTGCTGGGACCACAATTGTTTACAATTTGCTTCAATGATTTGGAGTTGGGGACAAAGGGCAATATGTCCAAGTTTGCAGACGACACTAAGATGAGTGGTGAAGCAAAAAGTGCAGAGGATTCCGGAAGCCTGCAGAGGGATTTGGATGGGTTAAGTGAATGGACTAGGGTCTGGCAGATGGAAAACAATGTTGACAAATGTGTGGTTATCCATTTTGGTAGGAATAACAGCAAACAGGATAATTAATTAAATGACAAAATATTAAAACATGCTGCTGTGCAGAGAGACCTGGGTGTGCTCGTGCATGAGTCAAAAATATTGTTTTACAGTTACAACAGGTGATTAAGACAGAGAATGGAATTTTGTCATTCATTGCTTAAGAGATGGAGTTCAAGACTAGGGAGGTTATGCTGCAATTGTATAAGATGTCAGTGAGGCCAAACCTGGAGTATTGTGTTCAGTTTAGGTTCCCTTACCTGAGAAAGGACGGACTGGAGGTTGTGCAAAGGGGATTCACCAGGTTAATCCCAGAGCTGAAGGGGTTGGATTACGAGGAGAAGTTGCATAGTCTGGGTGTGTACTCATTGGAATTTAGAAGGATGAGGGAGGGATTTTCTAGAAACATGTGAAATTGTGAAGGGAATAGATAGGATAGATGTGGGCAGGTCATTTCCACTGGCGGGTGAAAGCAGAACTCGGGGGCACAGCCTGAAAATAAGGGGAAATAGATTGAGGGGTGAGTTTAGGAGGAACTTCTTCACCCAAAGGGTTGTGCATCTATAGAATTCATTGCCCAGTGAAGCAGTTGAGGCTCCTTCATGAAATGTTTTTTTAGAGAAAGATCAATAGCTTTTTGAAGAATAAAGGGATTCAGGGTTTTAGTAAGCTCAGAGAAGGGGGCAAAAGAGGGGGAGGTGTGGCGCTGCTAGTCAAGGACAGTATTACGGTGGCGGAAAGGATGCTAGATGGAGACTCTTCTTCCGAGGTAGTATGGGCTGAGGTTAGAAACAGGAAAGGAGAGGTCACCCTGTTGGGAGTTTTCTATAGGCCACCTAATAGTTCTAGGGATGTAGAGGAAAGGATGGCGAAGATGATTCTGGAAAAGAGCGAAAGTAACAGGGTAGTTGTTATGGGAGACTTTAACTTTCCAAATATTGACTGGAAAAGATATAGTTCGAGTACATTAGATGGGTCGTTCTTTGTACAATGTGTGTAGGAGGGTTTCCTGACACAATATGTTGACAGGCCAACAAGAGGTGAGGCCACATTGGATTTAGTTTTGGGTAATGAACCAGGCCAGGTGTTAGATCTGGAGGTAGGTGAGCACTTTGGAAACAGTGACCACAATTCGGTGACCTTTACATTAGTGATGGAAAGGGATAAGTATATCCCGCAGTGCAAGAGTTATAGCTGGGGGAAGGGCAATTATGATGCCATTAGACATGACTTAGGATGTGTAGGTTGGAGAAGTAGGCTGCAAGGGTTGGGCACACTGGATATGTGGAGCTTGTTCAAGGAACAGCTATTGCGTGTTCTTGATAAGTACGTACCAGTCAGGCAGGGAGGAATGGGTAGAGCAAGGGAACCGTGGTTTACCAAAGAAGTGGAATCTCTTGTTAAGAGGAAGAAGGAGGCCTATGTGAAGATGAGGCGTGAAGTTTCAGTCGGGGCGCTTGATAGTTACAAGGAAGCGAGGAAGGATCTAAAGAGAGAGCTAAGACGAGCAAGGAGGGGACATGAGAAGTCTTTGGCAGGTAGGATCAAGGAAAACCCAAAAGCTTTCTATAGGTATGTCAGGAATAAAAGAATGACTAGGGTAAGAGTAGGGCCAGTCAAGGACAGTGGTGGGAAGTTGTGTGTGGAGGCTGAGGAGATAAGTGAGATACTAAATGAATACTTTTTGTCAGTATTCACTCAGGAAAAAGATAATGTTGTGGAGGAGAATGCTGAGACCCAGGCTATTAGAATAGATGGCATTGAGGTGCGTAGGGAAGAAGTGTTGGCAATTCTGGACAAGGTGAAAATAGATAAGTCCCCGGGGCCTGATGGGATTTATCCTAGGATTCTCTGGGAAGCCAGGGAAGAGATTGCTGAGCCTTTGGCTTTGATTTTTATGTCATCATTGGCTACAGGAATAGTGCCAGAGGATTGGAGGATAGCAAATGTGGTCCCTTTGTTCAAGAAGGGGAGTAGAGATAACCCCGGTAACTATAGGCCGGTGAGCCTCACGTCTGTTGTGGGTAAAGTCTTGGAGAGGATTATAAAAGATACGATTTATAATCATCTAGATAGGAATAATATGATTAGGGATAGTCAGCATGGTTTTGTGAAGGGTAGGTCATGCCTCACAAACCTTATCGAGTTCTTTGAGAAGGTGACTGAACAGGTAGACGAGGGTAGAGCAGTTGATGTGGTGTATATGGATTTCAGTAAAGCGTTTGATAAGGTTCCCCACTGTCGGCTATTGCAGAAAATATGGAGGCTGGGGATTGAGGGTGATTTAGAGATGTGGATCAGAAATTGGCGAGTTGAAAGAAGACAGAGGGTGGTGGTTGATGGCAAATGTTCAGAATAGAGTTCAGTTACGAGTGGCGTACCACAAGGATCTGTTCTGGGGCCGTTGCTGTTTGTCATTTTTATAAATGACCTAGAGGAGGGCACAGAAGGTTGGGTGAGTAAATTTGCAGACGACACGAAAGTCGGTGGAGTTGTAGACAGTGTGGAAGGATGTTGCAGGTTACAGAGGGACATAGATAAGCTGCAGAGCTGGGCTGAGAGGTGGCAAATGGAGTTTAATGTAGAGAAGTGTGAGGTGATTCACTTTGGAAAGAAAAACAGGAATGCGGAATATTTGGCTAATGGTAAAATTCTTGGCAGTGTGGATGAGCAGAGGGATCTCGGTGTCCATGTACATAGATCCCTGAAAGTTGCCACCCAGGTTGATAGGGTTGCGAAGAAGGCCTATGGTGTGTTGGCCTTTATTGGTAGAGGGATTGAGTTCCGGAGCCATGAGGTCATGTTGCAGCTGTACAAAACTCTGGTATGGCCGCATTTGGAGTATTGCGTACAGTTCTGGTCGCCTCATTATAGGAAGGACGTGGAAGCTTTGGAACGGGTGCAGAGGAGATTTACCAGGATGTTGCCTGGTATGGAGGGAAAATCTTATGAGGAAAGGCTGATGGACTTGAGGTTGTTCTCGTTAGAGAGAAGAAGGTTAAGAGGTGACTTAATAGAGGCATACAAAATGATCAGAGGGTTAGATAGGGTGGACAGTGAGAGCTTTCTCCCGCGGATGGAGGTGGCTAGCACGAGGGGACATAGCCTTAAATTGAGGGGTAATAGATATAGGACAGACGTCAGAGGTAGGTTTTTTACGCCAAGAGTGGTGAGGCCGTGGAATGCCCTACCTGCAACAGTAGTGACCTCGCCAACATTGAGGGCATTTAAAAGTTTATTGGATAAGCATATGGATGATAATGGCATAGTGTAGGTTAGATGGCCTTTAGTTTTTGACTTCCCATGGCGGTGCAACATCGTGGGCCGAAGGGCCTGTACTGCGCTGTATCGTTCTATGTTCTATGTAGGGTTATGGTGTTCGGGCCGGAAAGTGGAGCTGAGTCCACAAAAATCAGTTATGATCTCATTGAATGGTGGAGCAGGATCGAGCGGCCATGTGGCCTTCTCCTGCTTCTAGTTCTTATGTTCTTATGTGCCTGTCAGGGAGGGAGGAAGTGGTCAAGCGAGGGAACCGTGGTTTACTAAAGTAGTTGAATCACTTGTCAAGAGGAAGAAGGAGACTTATATAAAGATGGGGTTACAGGTTAGCTAGGAAGGATCTAAAGAGACAATTAAGAAGGGCCAGGAGGGGACGTGAGAAATCTTTGGCACGTAGGATCAAGGATAACCCTAAAGTTTTCTATAGGTATGTGAGGAATAAAAGAATGACTAGGGTAAGATGTGGGCCTGTCAAGGAAAGTTGTGCGTGGAGTCCAAGGAGATAGGAGAGATGCTGAATTAATATTTTTCATCAGTATTCACACAGGAAAAAGACGATGTTGTTGAGGAGAATAATGAGGTACAGGCTACTCGACTTAAAGGACTTGTGGTTCATAAGGAGGTGGTGTGAGCAATTCTGGAAAGTGTGAAAATACCTAAGTCCCCTGAGCTTGATGGGATTTATCCTAGGATTCTCTGTGAATTAAGGGAATAGATTGCTGAGCCTTTGGCTTTGATCTTTATGTTATGTTTGCCTACAGGAAAAGTGCCAGTAGGTTGGAGGACATCAAATGTTGCCCCCTTGTTCAAGAAGGGGAATAGAGACAACCCCGGTAACTATAGACCAGTGAGCCTTACTCTGTTGTGGGCAATATCTTGGAAAGTCTCAGAAGAAATAGAATTTATAATCATCTGGAAAGGAATAATTTGATTAGCGATAGTCAACACGGTTTTGTGAAGGGTAGGTCGTGCCTCACAAACCTTATTGAGTTCTTTGAAAAGGTGACCAAAAAGGTGATCGAGGGTAAAGCAGTTGATTGGTGGACATGGATTTCAGTAAAGCGTTTGATGAGCTTCCGCATGGTGGGCCATTGCAGAAGACACGGAGACATGGGATTCAGGGTAATTTAGCAGTGTGGATCAGAAATTGGCTAGCTGGAAGAAGACAAATTTGATAGGAAATGTTCAGCCGGAGTTCAGTTACTAGTGGTGTACCACAAAGAACTGTTTTGGGGCCACTGCTGTTTCTCATTTTTATAAATGGCCTGGAGGAGGGCGTAGCAGTATGGGTGAGTAAATCTGCAGATGGCACGAAACTCGGTGGAGTTGTGGACAGTGCGGAACGATGTTGCCAGTTACAGAGGAGCAGTATAAGCTGCAGAGCTGGGCTGACAGGTGGCAAATGGACTTTAATGCAGAAAAGTGTGAGGTGATTCATTTTGGAAGGAATAACAGGAAGACAGATTACTGGGCTAATGTTAAGATTCTTGGTAGTGTGGATGAGCGGAGAGATCTCGGTGTCCATGCACATAGATCCCTCAAAGTTGTCACTCCGGTAGATAGTGCTATTGATACTTTGGTGTGTTATCTTTTATTGCTAGAGAGATTGAGTTTCGGAGCCATGAGGTCATGTTGCAGCTGTACAAAACTCTGGTGCGACTGCATTTGGAGCAGTGCTTGCAGTTCTGGTCGCTGCATAATAGGAAGGACATGGAAGCATTGGAAAGGGTGCAGAGGAGATTTACCAGGATGTTGCCTGGTCTGGAGGGAAGATCTTATGAGGGAAGGCTGAGGGTCTTGAGGCTGTTTTCGTCAGAGAAAAGAAGGTTTAGAGCTGACTTAATGGAGGCATACAAGATAACCAGAGGATTAGATATGGTGAACAGTGATAGACTTTTTCCTCGGATGATAATGATCAGCACATGGGGACATAGCTTTAAATTTAGGGGAGATAGATATAGGACTGATATGAGAGGTTGCTTCTTTATTCAGAGAATAGTAAGGGAGCGGAATGCCCTGCATGCAACAGGAGTGGACTCGCCAATATTAAGGGCATTTAAATGGTCATTGGATAAACATATGGATGATAATGGGATAGTGTAGATGGGCTTGGCAGTGGTTTCACAGGTTGGCACAACATGGAGGGCCGAAGTGCCTGTCCTGTTCTATGTTCTATGTTCTGAAGTGCGTCAGGACATTTTACTGCATTAAAGGCACTATTATAAATGCAAGTTGTTGGCGATCATTACCAGTATCTCAAATCATTGCTCAGATGGCCTCTACTCATTTCTACTCTGTCAGATTCTGTTACCTTTCTGCTACATGTGTACATTTAAGGTCTCATTCTACTCACACAGCGGTTGTCCAACCACCATCAAACCTACGCTTCTCAGATATCACGAGGAAAAGTTTCCGGTTGGACTGGGATCATGGATCGGAGGAGGCGGACCAGTACAGAATCAGCTGGGTTCCATCTGGGGGAGGGGACAAAAAAGAGGTGATGAAATCCATACTTTCTGCTTCTGTGTAGCTCCAGCTGATTTTTAAATGTGCCTTGCGACATGCGAGTGTGAAGCAAAACCGCTGTCAGACAGATCTGTATATGTGTGAAAATGTTCCTCCTTTCCAGCAACAATGTTTCATTGTATCCTTGTAATCCTTTCCACACTTGCTAATGAATTGAATTCTCTGTTGGTCGTGGTGGCATGATCTCACTGAAAACAGCAGGTATTTTCCATTCCCAACAGGGACACGCAAAGACACGGGCAGGACTGGAAAATTTGGAGATTGGCCAATTTGGAGAGTGGCCCCCTGAGTGATATTAAATTCAAACATCCCCATTTAATTATGGGAATCAGTTTGCAGAAAACAAATTGGTTTCATGCACTGAACGTATCTTGACCTTCACTTTCTGCCTATTCTTCCAGATGATTATAAATGGCAATGAGAGAAGCCTGGTTTTAGATAACCTGGATCCTGACACCTTATATGATGTTACCCTTACTGCCATCTACCCAAACAAGAAGGAAAGTGATGACGTTTCAGCCTCCCAGCGTACATGTAAGTCCGGGCAATAGGAAGGGATGACATCGGTGCAATGGAGGACAAGGTTGAATCCAGTTGGGTGGAAATTAGGAATAGTAAGGTGAAAAAGGCACTGATAGGAGTAGTCTATAGGCCACCAAATAGTAACAACATGGTGGGGCAGGCAATAAACAAAGAAATAACTGATGCATGTAGAAATGGTACAGTCTTTATCATGGGGGATTTTAATCTACATGTTGATTGGTTTAACCAGGTCGGTCAAGGCTGCCTGGTGGAGGAGTTTATAGAAAATATCCGTGATAGTTTCCTAGAAGAGTATGTAATAAAGAACAAAGAAAATTACAGCACAGGAACAGGCCCTTCGGCCCTCCCAGCCTGCGCCGATCCAGATCCTTTATCGAAACCTGTCTCCTATTTTCCAAGGTCTACTTCCCTCTGTTCTCGCCCATTCATATACCTGTCTAGATGCCTCTTAAATGATGCTATCGTGCCCGCCTCTACCACCTCCGCTGATAAAGCGTTCCAGGCACCCACCACCCTCTGCGTAAAAAACTTTCCACGCACATCTCCCTTAAACATTCCCCCTCTCACCTTGAAATCGTGACCCCTTGTAACTGACACCCCTACTCTTGGGAAAAGCTTGTTGCTATCCACCCTGTCCATACCTCTCATAATTTTGTAGACCTCAATCAGGTACGCCCTCAATCTCCGTCTTTAAAACGAAAACAATCCTAATCTACTCAACCTTTCTTCATAGCTAGCACCCTCCATGCCAGACAACATCCTGGTGAACCTCCTCTGCACCCTCTCCAAAGCATCCACATCCTTCTGGTAATGTGGCGACCAGAACTGCACACAGTATTCCAAATGTGGTCGAACCAAAGTCCTATACAACTGTAACATGACCTGCTGACTCTTGTACTCAATACCCCGTCCGATGAAGGCAAGCTTGCTGTATGCCATCTTGACCACTCTATCAACCTGCGTTGCCACCTTCAGGGTACAATGGTCCTGAACTCCCAGATCTCTCTGTACATCAATTTTCCCCAAGACCCTTCCATTGACCATATAGTCTGCTCTTGAATTTGATCTTCCAAAATGCATCACCTCGCATTTGCCTGGATTGAACTCCTTTTCCCATTTCTCTGCCCAACTCTCCAATCTATCTATATATTGTTGTATTCTCTGACAGTCCTCCTCGCTATCTGCAACTCCACCAATCTTAGTATCATCTGCAAACTTGCTAATCAGACCACCTATACCTTCCTCCAGGTCATTTATGTAGATCACAAACAGCAGTGGTCCGAGCACGGATCCCTGTGGAACACCACTAGTCACCCTTCTCCATTTTGAGACACTCCCTTCCACCACTACTCTCTGTCTCCTGTTGCCCAGCCAGTTCTTTATCCATCTAGCTAGTACATCCTGAACCCCATCCGACTTCATTTTTTCCATCAACCTGCCATGGGAAACCTTATCAAACACCTTACTAAAGTCCATGTATATGACATCTACAGCCCTTCCCACATCAATTAACTTTGTCACTTCCTCAAAGAATTCTATTAGGTTTGTAAGACATAACCTCCCCTGCACAAAACCATGCAGCCTATCACTGATAAGTCTATTTTCTTCCAGATGTGAATAGATCCTCTCCCTCAGTATCTTCTCCAACAGTTTGCCTACCACTGACGTCAAGCTCACAGGTCTATAATTCCCTGGATTATCCCTGCTACCCTTCTTAAACAAAGGGACAACATTAGCAATTTTCCAGTCCTCCGGGACCTCACCCGTTCTCAAGGATGCTGCAAAGATGTCTGTTAAGGCCCCAGCTATTTCAACCCTCGCTTCCCTCAGCAACCTGGGATAGATCCCATCCGGTCCTGGGGACTTGTCCACCTTAATGTCTTTTAGAATACCCAAAACTTCCCCCTTCCGTATGACAACTTGACCTAGAGTATTTAAACATTCATCTCTAGCCTCAACATCCGTCTTGTCCCTCTCCTTTGTGAACACTGATGCAAAGTACTCATTAAGAATCTCACCCATTTCCTCTGAGTCCACGCATAAATTCCCTCTTTTGTCTTTGAGTGGGCCAATCTTTTCTCTAGTTACCCTCTTGCTCCTTACATACGAATAAAAGGCTTTGGGATTTTCCTTAACCCTGTTAGCCAAAGATATTTCATGACCCCTTTTAGCCCTCGTTATTGCGTGTTTGAGATTCGTCCTACTTTCACGATATTCCTCCAAAGCTTCATCAGTTTTGAGTTGCCTCGATCCTATGTATGCTTCCTTTTTCATCTTAGCTAGTCTCACAATTCCACCCGTCATCCATGGTTCCCTAATCTTGCCATTTCTATCTCTCATTTTCACAGGAACATGTCTGTCCTGCACTCTAATCAACCTTTCCTTAAAAGACTCCCACATTTCAAATGTGGATTTACCCTTAAACAGCTGCTCCCAATCCACATTCCCTAGCTCCTGCCGAATTTTGTTACACTCTGCCTTTCCCCAATTTAGTACTCTTTCTTTCGGACCACTCTTGTCCTTGTCCATGAGTAACAGAACCTTCAAGGGAACAAGCGGTCCTAGATCTGGTCCTGTATCATGAGACAGGATTGACTAATGATCTCATAGTTTGGGATAATCTCGGAAGGAGCGATCACATTATGGTGCAATTTAAAATACAGATGGAGGGTGAGAAGGTGAATTCAAACAGTAGTGTTTTGTGCTCAAACAAAGCAGATTACAATGAGATGAGAAAAGAGCTAGCTAAGGTAGACTGGGAGCAAAGACTTTATGGTGAAACAGTTGAGGAACAGTGGAGAACCTTCCAAGCGATTTTTCACAGTATATACCAACAAAAAGGAAGGACTGTAGAAAGAGAGAAAATCGACCGTGCATATCTTAGGAAATAAGGAAGAGTATCAAATTGATGGAAAAAGCATCCAATGTGGCAAAGATTAGTGGGAGACTAGAGAACTGGGAAATCTTTAAGGGGCAACGGAAAGCTACTAAAAAAGCTATAAAGAAGAGAAAGATAGATTATGAGAGTGAACAGGTGCAGGAATGTGGCAACTAGGGGCTTTTCAGGTAAATATCTGTCCTGTCGAGGATGAGAAGAGTGATTTAATAATGGGAGTTGAGGAAATGGATGAGGAACTGAACAGGTTTTTTGGGTCTGTCTTCACAGTGGAAGAGACAACATGCCAGTGACTGATAGAAATTAGGCTATGACAGGTGAGGACCTTGAGATGATTGTTTTCATGAAGGAGATAGTGGTGGGCAAGCCCATAGGGCTAAAGATAGACAAGTCTCCTGGCCCTGATGGAATGCGTCACAGAGTGCTAAAAGAGATGGCTAGGGAAACTGCAAATGCACTAGTGATAATTTACGAAAATTCACTAGACTCTGGGATGGTCCCGGCGGATTGGAAATTAGCAAACGTGACACCACTGTTTAAAAAAAAAGGTAGGCAGAGAGCGGGAAATTATTGGCCAGTTAGCTTAACTTCGGTAGTAGCGAAGATGATGCAATGTATCATCAAAGAAGAAATAGTGAGACGTCTGCATGGAAATTGTCCCATTGGGCAGACGAAGCATGGGTTCATAAATGGGAAGGTTGTGCCTTACTAATGGAGTGGAATTTTTTGAGGACCCTGCCAGAGCGGTAGATAAAGGGGAGCCAATGGATGTGGTATATCTGGATTTCCAGAAAACCTTTGGCAAGATGCCACACAAAAGGTTGCTGCACAGGATAAAGATGCATGGCATTAAGGGTAAAGTAGTAGCATGGATAGAGGATTGGTTAACTAATAGAAAGCAAAGAGTGGGGATTAATGCGTGTTTCTCTGGTTGGCAATCAGTAGCTAGTGGTGTCTCTCAGGGAACAGTGCTGGGACCGCAATTGTTCACAATTTGCTTCAATGATTTGGAGTTGGGGACAAAGGGCAATATGTCCAAGTTTGCAGACGACACTGAGATGAGTGGTAAAGCAAAAAGTGCAGAGGATTCCGGAAGCCTGCAGAGAGATTTGGATAGGTAAAGTGAATAAAATAGGGTCTGGCAGATGGAATACAATGTTGACAAATGTGTGGTTATCCATTTTGGTAGGAATAACAGCAAACAGGATAATTAATTAAATGACAAAATATTAAAACATGCTGCTGTGCAGAGAGAGCTGGGTGTGCTCGTGCATGAGTCAAAAATATTGTTTTACAGTTACAACAGGTGAATAAGAAAGAGAATGGAATTTTGTCATTCATTGCTCAAGAGATGGAGTTCAAGACTAGGGAGGTTATGCGGCAATTGTATAAGATGTCAGTGAGGCCAAACCTGGAGTATTGTGTTCAGTTTAGGTTCCATTACCTGAGAAAGGACGGACTGCAGGTTGTGCAAAGGAGATTCACTAGGTTAATCCCAGAGCTGAAGGGGTTGGATTACGAGGAGAAGTTGCATAGTCTGGGTCTGCACTCATTGGAATTTAGAAGGATGAGGGAGGGATCTTCTAGAAACATGTGAAATTATGAAGGGAATAGATAGGATAGATGTGGGCAGGTTATTTCCACTCTCACGTGAAAGCAGAACTCGGGGGCACAGCCTCAAAATAAGGGGAAATAGATTGAGGGGTGAGTTTAGGAGGAACTTCTTCACCCAAAGGGTTGTGCATCTATAGAATTCCTTGCCCAGTGAAGCAGTTGAGGCTCCTTCATGAAATGTTTTTTTAGAGAAAGAACGATAGCTTTTTGAAGAATAAAGGGAATCAGGGTTATGGTGTTCGGACCGGAAAGTGGAGCTGAGTCCACAAAAATCAGCCATGATCTCATTGAATGGTGGGTCAGGCTCGAGGGGCCATGTGGCCTGCTCCTGCTTCTAGTTCTTATGTTCTTATGTGCCTGTCAGGGAGGGAGGAAGTGGTCAAGCGAGGGATCCGTGGTTTACTAAAGTAGTGAATCACTTGTCAAGAGGAAGAAGGAGGCTTATGTAACGATGAGACGTGAAGGTTCAGTTAGGGCGCTCAAGAGTTACAGGTTAGCTAGGAAGGATCTAAAGAGACAGCTAAGAAGAGCCAGGAGGGGACATGAGAAATCTTTGGCACGTAGGATCAAGGATAACCCTAAAGCTTTCTATAGGTATGTGAGGAATAAAAGAATGACTAGGGTAAGATGTGGGCCTGTCAAGGAAAGTTGTGCGTGGAGTCCAAGGAGATAGGAGAGGTGCTGAATTAATATTATTCATCAGTATTCCCACAGGAAAAAGACAATGTTGTTGAGGAGAATAATGAGGTACAGGCTACACGACTTTAAGGACTTGTGGTTCATAAGGAGGAGGTGTGAGCAATTCTGGAAAGAGTGAAAATATCTAAATCCCCTGAAGACACGGAGACATGTGATTCAGGGTAATTTAGCAGTGTGGATCAGAAATTGGCAAGCTGGAAGAAGACAAATTTGATAGGATATGTTCAGCCGGAGTTCTGTTCCTAGTGGTGTACCACAAAGAACTGTTTTGGGGCCACTGCTCTTTCTCATTTTTATAAATGGCCTGGAGGAGGGCGTAGCAGTATGGGTGAGTAAATCTGCAGATGACACTAAACTCGGTGGAGTTGTGGACAGTGCGGAACGATGTTGCAAGTTACAGAGGAGCAGTATAAGCTGCAGAGCTGGACTGACAGGTGGCAAATGGACTTTTATGCAGAAAAGTGTGAGGTGATTCATTTTGGAAGGAATAACAGGAAGACAGATTACTGGGCTAATGGTAAGATTCTTAGTAGTGTTGATGAGCGGAGAGATCTCGGTGTCCATGCACATAGATCCCTGCCACTCCGGTAGATAGTGCTATTAATAATTTGGTGTGTTATCTTTTATTGCTAGAGAGATTGAGTTTCGGAGCCATGAGGTCATGTTGCAGCTGTTCAAAACTCTGGTGCGTCTGCATTTGGAGTAGTGCGTGCAGTTCTGGTCGCTGCATAATAGGAAGGATATGGATGCATTGGAAAGGGTGCAGAGGAGATTTACCAGGATGTTGTCTGGTCTGGAGGGAAGATCTTATGAGGGGAGGCTGAGGGTCTTGAGGCTATTTTCGTCAAAGAAAAGAAGGTTCAGAGCAGACTTAATGGAGGCATACAAGATAACCAGAGGATTAGATATGGTGAACAGTGAGAGACTTTTTCCTCGGATGATAATGATCAGCACTTGGGGACATAGCTTTAAATTCAGGGGAGATAGATATAGGACTGATGTCAGAGGTAGCTTCTTTACTCAGAGAATAGTAAAGGAGCAGAATGCCCTGCCTGCAACAGGAGTGGACTTGCCAATATTAAGGGCATTTAAATGGTCATTGGATAAACATATGGATGATAAGGGAATAGTGTAGATGGGCTTGACAATGGTTTCACAGGTTAGCACAACATGGAGGGCCGAAGTGCCTGTCCTGTTCTATGTTCTATGTTCTGAAGTGCCTCAGGACATTTTACTGCATTAAATGCACTGTTATAAATGCAAGTTGTTGGCGATCATTACCAGTATCTCAAATCATTGCTCAGATGGCCTCTACTCATTTCTACTCTGTCAGGTTCTGTTACCTTTCTGCTACATGTGTACATTTAAGGTCTCATTCTTCTCACACAGCGGTTGTCCAACCACCATCAAACCTACGCTTCTCGGACATCACGAGGAAAAGTTTCCGGATGGACTGGGATCATGGATCGGAGGAGGCGGACCAGTACAGAATCAGCTGGGTTCCATTTGCAGGAGGGGACAAAAAAGAGGTGATGACATCCATACTTTCTGCTTCTGTGTAGCTCCAGCTGATTTTTAAATGTGCCTTGCAACATGCGAGTGTGAAGCAAAACCGCTGTCAGACAGATCTGCATATGTATGAAAATGTTCCTCCTTTCCAGCAACAATGTTTCATTGTATCCTTGTAATCCTTTCCACACTTGCTAATGAGTTGAATTCTCTGTTGGTCGTGGTGGCATGATCACACTGAAAACAGCAGGTATTTTCCATTCCCAACAGGGACATGCAAAGACACGGGCAGGACTGGAAAATTTGGAGATTGGCCAATTTGGAGAGTGGCCCCCTGAGTGATATTAAATTCAAACATCTCCATTTAATTATGGGAATCAGTTTGCAGAAAACAAATTGGTTTCATGCACTGAATGTATCCTCATCCTCGCTTTATGCCTATTCTTCCAGATGATTATAAATGGCAATGAGAGAAGCCAGGTTTTAGATAACCTGGATCCTGACACCTTATATGATGTTTCCCTTACTGCCATCTACCCAGACAAGACGGAAAGTGATGACGTCTCAGCCTCCGAACGAACATGTAAGTCTTTAGTATATAAAAATCTCCATTTGTCTTTCCTCCCCCTTTAGCAATTATCTTCAAATATTGAAAAGAGGACAAAGTGACATGGAAAGCACATGCTGCATATTGTGATGTGCAGCGGATCACAATGTCCTTCAGGGTGGGGTGTGGGATTAGTATGTTCCCCTGGATTCTCTGGTTCTGTTGTCGCAAAGTGTATCTATTGGCTTCATTGGCTAGCCTGCTTGTGTCCAATATTCCTGGGCCATACAGCACCTTCAGCCAGATAAAACTATAAAACCATAGAATTCCGACAGTGCAGAAGGAGGCTATTTGGCCTTGTGTGTCTGCACCGACCCACTGAAAGAGGAACCTAATTAGGCCCACTCCCCTGCCCAATCCCTGAAGCACCCCCCTAACCGTCACATCTGGGAATATTTAGCATGACCAATCCACCTAAAGTGCTCAACTTTGGACTATGGGAGGAAATCGGAGGACCCTGAGGAAACCCACAAAGACACGGAGAGAATGTAAAAGTGCCACACAGACAATCTACCGAGACAGGAATTGAACCCAGTTCTCTGGCGCTGTGAGGCAGCAGTGATAACCCAACCCCTGATTAATCTATGCCTCCCTCAACTTGCCTCCTCTTTTATTCATGGACCCACTTCCCCAACTCCTTATCTATTCCTCATAGAAAAATGATCGGCCTCACCCCATTTCCCCACTACCTGGGCGTAACTTGTCTATACAAAGGTAAATAACAATCATATTTGTATTTATCTAACATAGTTTAACAATCTGAAGTAACTTTACTGGATGACATCAGCAGATTGCTATCCATTTTAGTTAAGCTAGTGATGTTTGTTTCTTAGAGAACTTGAAACAATATTGCCCCATCCCGTTTTGCTGAAGGTGAAAGGGACGGCATGTGGCACAGTGGCTCGCACTGGGACTACGGCACTGAGAAGACAGAGGGTAGTGATGGATGGCAAATTTTCAGACTGGAGACCAGTTACCAGCGGTGTACCACAGGGATCAGTGCTGGGTTCTGCTATTTGTGATTTTTATCAATAACATTGATACGATGCAGAGCTGGGCTGAAAAATGCAGATGGAGTTTAACCCTGATAATTGCGAGGTGATTCATTTTGGTGGAAAAAAATTCAATGCCCCTTACAGGGTCAACGGCACGGTTGTGAGGAATGTGGAGGAACAGAGAGAACTTGGAGTTCATGTCCACATATCTCTGAAGGCTGTGAAGAAGTCTTATAGTGTGTTAGCGTTTATTAACGGGGGCTTGAGTTTAAGAGCCACAGGGTTATGCTGCAACTATTCCTCACCCTGCTGAGACCACATTTGGAGCATTGTGTGCAGTTCTGGTCACCTCATTACAGGAAGGATGTGGAAGCATTGGAAAGGGTGCAAAGGAGATTTACCAGGATGCTGCCTGGATTGCAGAATAGATCTTATGAGGAAAGTTTGAGGGAGATACAGCTTTTCTCTTTGTAGCGGAGGAGGATGAGAGGTGACATAAGAGGTTGAGAAAATGATGAGGGGGTTAGAGATTATTACCTTGGGTGGATGTAGCTGTTACAAGGGGGCATAACGATAAGATTCAGGGTGGGAGATATAGGAGGAATGTCCGAGGTAGGTTCTTTACTCAGAGAGCCTGTGGAATGGACTGCCTGCTGTGATAGTGGAGTCAGACACTTTCGGAACTTTCAAGTAGTTATTGGATAGGAACATGGAGCACACCAGAATGACATGGAGTGGGATCGCTTAATCTTGCGTCCGGACAATGCTCGGCACAACATCGAGGGCCGAAGCCCCTGTTCTCTGCTGCACTGTTCTATGTTCCATGTTCCATGAGGAGCCGGGTTCGAATCCCAGCCCTGGGTTGCTGTGCGTGTGGAGTTTGCACATTCTCCCCATGTCTGCGTGGGTTTCACCCCCCCAACCCAATGATGTGCACGTTAGGTGGATTGGCCACGCTAAACTCCCCCTGAATTGGAAAAAAAAACAGTAAGTGGGTGCACTAAAATGTTTTTACAAAGTAAGTAAGGTGACATGGAAAAGATAATCAACCGCAGTTTATGGTATGTTACCTTATTGACTCGCAATATTTCTCAAACTTCATTGTCCAGTGATGTACCATCAATTGAACGCGAGACGAGTTGCTGAACAAAAGTATGGCTTTAATTTGCTAGATGAGCCTAGTGGTCAGCACAACCGCCTCACGGCACTGAGGTACCAGGTTCGATCCCGGCTCTGGGTCACTGTCCGTGTGGAGTTTGCACATTCTCCCCGTGTCTGCGTGGGTTTTGCCCCCACAACCCAAAAATGTGCAGAGTAGGTGGATTGGCCAAGCTAAATTGCCCCCTTAATTGGAAAAAATAATTGGATAATCTAAAATTTAAAAAAAATAATAATTTGCTAGATGTTAGCCCTGCGGTCGATTACAGCAGAAAGACGACCGCCGGGAGTACTGGGTATTTATACCCCGCCCTGGAGGCGGGGTTAACTCAGCCTCTTGACCAATCGGGGAGCCGTCACATGACTGGTCTCAACCAACCGGTCGAGAGGCACATGACCGACCAGGGCCAATGGTAAGCCGGTGTTGTGCGCCAATGGCAGGCAGCTATGCTAATCATACCACCACATTCACCCCTTGCGGAGAAAGAAGCCGGGGGGGGGGGGTCAACGAGAGCTGGGGGGGGGGTGGAGAACTGGTGGTATGAGTAGTAAGGAGAGAAGGAAAAAAAATGCATCCTTGGCCCAGACATTTAGCAACAGTACATAGTGCCCATACAAGGTCCATGGTGATGTTGAAGTCAAATGGACTCGATCAGCCTTTTCGTTGCCCGTGTTTTCGTTGCCTCGTTTTCGTTTCAGCCGATGGTGGTGGTTCAGCTGATATCCTGGACTCCGGGAGCGATGGTCCTTGAACTGTCTCCGTACCCCTGGCTGGTGGGGGAGACGCCAAGGATGGGGGAGGGGTGGCCTGGGTGGGGCGCTGGGGGAAAAAGGACAGGGGGGGGTCTGTGGTGGAGGGGGGAGGGCCGCACGCTGGCGTGTGCCAGGTCCCGGAGGGAGACCGTGTCCTGCCGACCGTCGGGGTACTCCACGTACGCATACTGCGGGTTAGCGTGGAGTAACTGGACGTGTTCCACCAATGGGTCGGACTTGTGCACCCGCACATGCTTCCGGAGCAAGATGGGTCCGGGGGCGGCCAGCCACGCCGGGAGAGGGGATCCGGAGGACGACTTCCTTGGGAAAACAAGAAGGCGTTCATGAGGTGTCTGATTAGTTGTGGTACAGAGGAGGGAGCGGATAGAATGTAGGGCATCGGGGATAACCTCTTGCCATCGGGAAATAGGGAGATCTCTGGACCGGAGGGCCAGTAGTATGGTCTTCCAGATGGTACCATTCTCCCGCTCGACCTGTCCGTTACCCCGGGGGTTATAGCTGGTCGTCCTGCTAGAGGCAATGCCCCTGCTGAGCAGGAATTGACGCGCTCGTCGCTCATAAAGGTGGAACCCCGATCGCTATGTATGTACGCGGGGTATCCAAACAGGGAGAAGGTGGAGAGGAGGGCCTTAATGATGGCCGATGTGGTCATGTCGGGGCAGGGAATGGCGAAGAGGAAGCGGGAGTATTCATCGATCACCGTCAGGAAGTAAATGTTGCGGCTGCTAGAGGGAAGGGGCCCCTTGAAGTCTATGCTGAGACGTTCGAAGGGGCGGGATGCTTTGATCAGATGCGCGCGCTCGGGGCGGTAGAAGTGCGGTTTGCACTCTGTGCAGATGTGGCAGTCACGGGTTATTGTCCTGACTTTCTCGATGGAGTAGGGCAGGTTGCGGGTCTTTATGAAATGATAGAAACGGGTCACCCCTGGATGGCAGAGGTCCGCGTGGAGGGAGCGGAGGCGGTCTATCTGCACGCTGGCACAGGTACCGCGGGACAGGGCATCAGGAGGCTCATTGACCTTCCCAGGACGATACAAGATATCGTAGTTGTACGTGGACAACTTGATCTGCCACCGCAAGATCTTGCCATTCTTAATCTTGCCCCACTGTGCATTATTGAACATGAAGGCTACTGACCGTTGGTCTGTGAGGAGGATAAACTTCCTGCCGGCCAAATAGTGCCTCCAATGTCGCACAGCTTCGACTATGGCCTGGGCTTCCTTTTCCACTGAGGCGTGGCGGAGTTCGGAAGCCTGGAGGGCTCTGGAGAAGAAGGCCACGGGTCTGCCCGCTTGGTTCAGGGTGGCCGCCAGAGCTACTTCTGATGCGTCGCTCTCGACCTGGAAGGGGAGGGACTCGTCGATGGCGCGCATCGTGGCCTTTGCGATGTCCGCTTTGATGCGGCTAAAGGCGCCCAGGACCCGCACGTGGAGTCGGGGCCCCAAGATGGCAGCACCCAGGACCCACACGTGGAGTTAGGGCCCCAAGATGGCGGCGCCCAGGACCCGCACGTGTGGCCGGGGCTCCAAGATGGCGGCGCCCAGGAACCGCACGTGGAGTAGGGGCCCCAAGATGGCGGCGCCCGCAGGGCCCTCGTGGTTGCTGGGGGCGGGGTTAGCGGTGCCGGCGGGCCGATCGGAGCGGCCGAGAGCGGGAGCAGAGAGGCGCGCAGGCCGGGCGCAGTGGTCCGGGGCCGGGGGGTGGGGATTGGTGCGGTGCGCTGGAAGGGTCCGGATGGGCCCGGAGGAGGAGATCCCAAAGCTGCTGCTTTGAGACAGCAGCTGCTCATTATTCTGCGATTCACGCCTCCTCTGGCCACATCTTGTCCCATTCCCCCCACACTGACAACTCTTTTGTCATTTAATTTCTCCTGCCTTCCATCCTGTGACAGACCTTCCCACTTTTTTTAATCACCTCCCATCTGCTTAAAACCTGTTGACTTTTTTTTCTCCCTCTTCAGGTGTTGCCAGACCAGCTGGGCATTTTCAGCATTTTTTGTTTTTACATCACTTTTACCTTGTCTTTTGTGGGGGAAAAATGTTTTGTTGAATTTTCATACCGTGCAACATCAGGAATAAACCCTGTCAACCTTTCCCAAAGTTCAGTGGGACCCTCAACCTGGGATGGTCGCACAGGCTGATTATGGGTGGGGATTTCAAGATGCTTGTTGATCAAGGCCTGGACCGGTCATGTTCGAGAACGGGCAAGGTGCCAGCAATGGCAAAGGAGCTGAAAGGGTTCATGGAGCAGATGGGGGCGGGGGTGTGTGGATCCGTGGAGATTTAGGCAGCCGAGAGCCAGGGAATTTTCTTTCTTCTCCCACGTTCACAAGGTGTAATCCTGGATAGATTTCTTTGTTGGGGGCAGGGCCCTGTTGGTGAGGGTGGTGGATACGGGCTATTCGGCAATTACGATATTGGACCATGCTCCGTACTGGGTGGACCTGCAGGTCAGTATGGACAGTAAGCAGCGCCCACAGTGGAGATTGGATGTGGGGCTATTGGCGGACGAAGTGGTCTGCGAGAGATTGAGGAAGTGGATGCTGAACTACCTTCAGGTAAACGATACGGGGGAGGTCTCAGCAGCGGTGGTCTGGGAAGCGCTGGAGGCGGTGCTGAGAGGGGAGCTGATCTAGATCCAGACTTACAGTGACAGGACGGACAGCCATGATGTGGAGATGCCGGCGTTGGACTGGGGTGAGCACTGTAACACGGACAGGGCAGAGAAGGACCGACTGGTAAGAGACAGCCTACGAGTGGGTAGGAAGTATAAGAAGGCGCCAGAGCCAGGGCTGTTGAGGGAACGCCGGAGGCTGCAGGCAGAATTTAGTTTGTTAACTACAGGAAAGGCAGTGGAGGAACTCAGGAAGGTGAAGGAAGGGGTGTACGAGCATGGGGAAAAGGCCAGAAGGTTGATTGCACAGCAGCTCAGACAAAGGGAGGCAGCGATGGAAATAGGGAAAGTGGTTGATGGGGATTGGAACTTAGTTGGGGACTCGGAGGGGGTGAGCAAGGCCTTTGGGACTTTTATAGTAGTCCTTGATAAATTTCAAACTAATCGGAAGGACTGAGTGGATGGTAAGGTTGGTGTAGCTCTGTTATTTAAGGATGACATCCGGGCAATGGGAAGGGATGACATCGGTGCAATGGAGGACAAGGTTGAATCCATTTGGGTGGAAATTAGGAATAGTAAGGTGAAAAAGGCACTGATAGGAGTAGACTGTAGGCCACCAAATGGTAACAATATGGTGGGGCAGTCAATAAACAAAGAAATAACTGATGCATGTAGAAATGGTGCAGTCGTTATCATGGGGATTTTAATCTACATTTTGATTGGTTTAACCAGGTCGGTCAAGGCAGCCTGGAGGAGGAGTTTCTAGAATATATCCGTGATAGTTTCCGAAACGAGTATGTAACAGAACCTTCAAGGGAACAAGCGGCCCTAGATCTGGTCCTGTATCATGAGACAGGATTGACTAATGATCTCATAGTTCGGGATAATCTCGGAAGGAGCGATGACAGTATGGTGCAATTTAAAATACAGATGGAGGGTGAGAAGGTGAAATCAAACAGTAGTGTTTTGTCCTCAAACAAAGCAGATTACAATGAGATGAGAGAAGAGCTAGCTAAGGTAGACTGGGAGCAAAGACTTTATGGTGAAACAGTTGAGGAACCTTCCAAGCGATTTTTCACAGTATATACCAACAAAAAGGAAGGACGGTAGAAAGAGGGAAAATCGACCATGCATATCTTAGGAAATAAGAGACAGTATCAAATTAAAGGAAAAAGCATCCAAAGTGGCAAAGATTAGTGGGAGACTAGAGAACTGGGAAATCTTTAAGGGGCAACAGAAAGCTACTAAAAAAGCTATTCAGAAGAGAAAGATAGATTATGAGAGTGAACAGGCGGCGGAATGTGGCAACTAGGGGCTTTTCAGGTAAATATCTGTCCTGTAGAGGATGAGAAGAGTGATTTAATAATGGGAGTTGAGGAAATGGCTGAGGAACTGAACAGGTTTTTTGGGTCTGCCTTCACAGTGGAAGACAGAAGTAACATGCCAGTGACTGATAGAAATTAGGCTATGACAGGTGAGGACCTTGAGATGATTATTATCATCTCAAATCATCGGAATCGGTCGGGAACGGGACCGTCGGGAGCCGTCGTAAAACTCCGCCGACTTTACGAGGGAACTCCCGATTTCAGCGCGTTCATGAGAATTCCGCCCAATCAACCGCAGTAAACCTGCCCGTATTTTATGGAATGTTACCTTATTGACTCGCAATATTCCTCAAACTTCATTCTCCAGTGAAACACATATTTTTTTGATCTGTTTCTGCTGTTGAGTTCAGTGACCCTTTGCAGTAACTTACTTCAATCCCTTTCCCCCACCCCCAATCCTTTACCCCTACATATGAAGCCGCTCTGCTTTATGTCAGTATCCAACATTTCAGCTTGCATCTCCTTTATTTAGCCTTGCTGTCTTGCTGATCTCTCTGTCCTTGATCAGCAGCATGATTCCAATAGAGTTTGACAAACACCGCCTCAACTATCGATGAGGTGCTTTATAGCATCCTGGACTCAACACCGTGTTCAGCAATTTTACATCATTATCTCAGGCCCCATTTTGGTTCCTTTCCCTTTGCAAGTTTTGATTTTAACCCTTTTTTCTCCTGGTTCTGCTTTGAGACAGCAGCTGCTCATTATTCTGCGATTCACGCCTCCTCTGGCCACATCTTGACCATGCTCCACATTGACAACTCTTTTGTCATTTAATTTCTCCTGCCTTCCACCCTGTGACAGACCTTCCCACTTTTTTAAATCACCTCACATCTGCTTAAAAACCTGATGACTTTTTTTCCTCCCTCTTCAGGTGTTGCCAGACCAGCTGGGCATTTTCAGCATTTTTTGTTTTTACATCACTTTTACCTTGTCTTTTGTGGGGGAAAAATGTTTTGTTGTATTTTCATACCGTGCAACAGCAGCAATAAACCCTGTCAACCTTTCCCAAAGTTCAGTGGGATGATCGCACAGGCTGATTATGGGTGGGGATTTCAACATGGTTATTGATCAAGGCCTGGACCGGTCATGTTCGAGAACGGGCAAGGTGCCAGCAATGGCAAAGGAGCCGAAATGGTTCATGGAGCAGATGGTGGCTGGTGGATCCGTGGAGATTTAGGCAGCCGAGAGCCAGGGAATTTTCTGTCTTCTCCCACGTTCACAAGGTGTATCCCGGATAGATTTATTTGTTGTGGTCAGGGCCCTGTTGGCGAGGGTGGTGGATACGGGCTATGCGGCAATTATGATCTTGGGCCATGCTCGGCACTGGGTGGACCTGCAGGTCAGTTTGGATAATAAGCAGCGTCCACACCGGAGATTGGATGTAGGGCTCTTGGCAGACGAACTAGTCTGCGAGAGATTGAGGAAGTGTGTCGTAGTCAATATTTTCCCCGCTTCTGGACTGTGATAGAAAGATTCAAACATGGGGGCAGCAGGGTAGCATGGTGGTTAGCATAAATGCTTCACAGCTCCAGGGTCCCAGGTTCGATTCCCGGCTGGGTCACTGTCTGTGTGGAGTCTGCACGTCCTCCCCCTGTGTGCGTGGGTTTCCTCCGGGTGCTCCGGTTTCCTCCCACAGTCCAAAGATGTGCGGGTTAGGTGGATTGGCCATGCTAAATTGCCCGTAGTGTCCTAATAAAAGTATGGGGGGGGTTGTTGGGTTACGGGTATAGGGTGGGTTGAGTAGGGTGATCATGGCTCGGCACAACATTGAAGGCCGAAGGGCCTGTTCTGTGCTGTACTGTTCTATGTTCTATGTTCTATGATTCGTTAGGTAAGCAAAACGAAGCTTTATTTACGGACTACAACTGCTAGCAGTATGGCTGAGACTTGGAGTCGGAAGGCAGTCAAGTACAAACTGCTGGTTCCCTTCCAAGTCTGTGGTATCACAGAAGAATAAGACGATATTTATACATTATAGGATCAAGATAACATGAATACAGCTTGGTCAGGAATTTGATCAAAAGTAAAACATAAGCAATATCATAAAACTTTGCTGACCTTAGAGGACTGGGGTCTCATATCATTATCTTGTCTTTTGATCGCATGTTTAAGAAACGGAGCAAACTTGTTTAAGTATCGAAAGAGACATGTTTTTAGCTTATCTTGTGTATTTAGACGGTTCTGGGGTGTGACGACTGAGTTTTTATCCAAGTTTAGAGTCAGCAAGTTCTCGGGTCAAGTTGACCTTGGCTGCTTGTATTTGTGCCTTAGGTTATGCAAAGTCAGTTTAAATTTAATTGTCCCAAGGAACTTGACTAGTTTTCCCATCATGCCATTATTTGCTTTGCACAATACCACAAGTGCATGCTGAACTACCTGCAGGTGAACGATACGGGGGAGGTCTCAGCAGCGGTGGTCTGGGAACCACTGAAGGCGGTGGTGAGAGGGGAGCTGATCTAGATCCGGACTCACAGGGACAGGACGGGATAGGTCAGAAACGCCCGACTGGTAAGAGAGAGCCTACGAGTGGATAGGAAGTATGTGAAGACGCCAGAGCCAGGGCTGTTGAGGGAACGCCAGAGGCTGCAGGCGGAATTTAGTTTGTTAACTACAGGAAAGGCAGTGGAGGAGCTCATAAAGGTGAAGATAGCAGTGTACAAGCACGGGGAAAAGGCCAGGATGCTTGCTCAGCAGCTCAGAAAAAGGGAGGCTGCGAGGGACATAGGGAAAGCGGGTGATGGGGATGGGAACTTAGTTGGGGACTCGGAGGGGGTGAGCAAGACCTTCAGGACTTTTATAGTAGTCCTTGATAAATATCAAACTATTCGGAAGGACAGAGTGGATGGTAAGGGAGGTGTAGCTCTGTTATTTAAGGATGACATCCGGGCAATAGTAAGGGATGTCATCGGTGCTATGGAGGACAAGGTTGAATCCATTTGGGTGGAAATTAGGAATAGGAAGGTGAAAAAGTCACTGATAGGAGTAGACTATCGACCACCAAATAGTAACGTTATGGTGGGGCAGGCAATAAACAAACAAATAACTGATGCATGCAGAAATGGTACAGTCGTTATCAAGAGTGATTTTAATCTACATGTCGATTGGTTTAACGAGGTTAGTCAAGGCAGCCTGGAGGAAGAGTTTACAGAATGTATCCGTGATAGTTTCCTAGAACATTATGTAATAGAACCTACAAAGGAACAAGCAGTCCTAGTTCTGGTCCTGTAACATTAGACAGGATTGACTAATGATCTCATAGTTAGGGATCCTCTTGCAAGGAGCGATCACAGTATGGTGGAATTTAAAATACAGATGGAGGGTGAGAAGGTGAAATCAAACAGTAGTGTTTTGTGCTCAAACAAAGCAGATTACAATGAGATGAGAGATAAGGTAGACTGGTAGCAAAGACTTTATGGTGAAACAGTTGAGGAACAGTGGAGAACCTTCCGAGCGATTTTTCACAGTTTATAACAACAAAAAGGAAGGACGGTAGAAAGAGGGAAAATTGACCATGCATATCTAAGGAAATAAGGGAGAGTATCAAATTGAAGGAAAAAGCATCCAAAGTGGCAAAGATTAGTGGAAGACTAGAGGACTGGGAAATCTTTAGGGGGCAACAGAAAGCTACTACAAAAGCTATCAATAAGAGTAAGATAGATTATGAGAGTGAACAGGCACCGGAATGTGGCAACTAGGGGCTTTTCAGGTAAATATTTGTCCTGTAGAGGATGAGAAGGGTGATTTAATAATGGGAGTTGAGGAAATGGCTGAGGAACTGAACAGGTTTTTAGGATCTGTCTTCACAGTGGAAGACACAATATGCCAGCGACTGATAGAAATGAGGCTATGACAGGTGACGTCATTGAGATGATTGTTATCACGAAGGAGATAGTGGTGGGCAAGCTCATAGGGCTAAAGGTGGACAAGTCTCCTGGCCCTGATGGAATGCGTCACAGAGTGCGAAAAGAGATGGCGAGGGAAATTGCAAATGCACAAGTGATAATTTACCAAAATTCACTAGACTCTGAGATGGTCTCGGCGGATTGGAAATTAGCAAACGTGACACCACTGTTTAAAAAAGGAGATAGGCAGAGAGCGGGTAATTATAGGCCAGTCAGCTTAACTTCGGTAGTAGGGAAGATGCTGGAATCTATCATCAGAGATGAAATAGCGAGACGCCTGGATGGAAATTGTCCCATTGGGCAGACGCAGCATGGGTTCATAAAGGGCAGGTTGTGCCTTGCTAATTGAGTGTAATTTTTTGAGGACCTTCCAAAGCGGTAGATAATGGGGAGCTAATGGATGTGGTATATCTGGATTTCAAGAAAACATTTGGCAAGGTGCCACACAAAAGTTTGCAGCATACGATGAAGATGCATGCATTAAATGTAAAGTAGTCGCATGGATAGAGGATTGGTTAATTAATAGAAAGCATAGAGTGGGGATTAATGGGTGCTTCTCTGGTTGGCAATCAGTAGCTTGTGGTTTCTCTCAGGGATCAGTGCTGGGCCCACAAGTGTTCACATTTTGCTTCAATGATTTGGAGTTGGCGACGAAGGGCAATATGTCCAAGTTTGCAGACAACACTAAGATGAGTGGTACAGCAATAAGTGCAGGGGACACTGGAAGTCTGCAGATGGATTTGGATAGGTTAAGTGAATGGACTAGGGTCTGGCAGATGGAATACCATTTTGACAAATGTGAGGTTATCAACTTTGGTAGGAATCAGAGCAAACAGGATTATTAATTAAATGATAAAATATTAAAACATGCTGGTGGGGCAGGCTTGAGGGGCCATGAGGCCTACTCCTGCTCCTAGTTCTTATGTTCTTATGTGCCTGTCAGGCAGGGAGGAAGTGGTCAAGCGAGGGAACCGTGGTTTACTCAAGTAGTTGAATCACTTGTCAAGAGGAAAAAGGAGGCTTATGTAAAGATGAGACATGAAGGTTCAGTTAGGGCGTTCGAGAGTTACAAGTTAGCTAGGAAGGATCTAAAGAGACAGCTACGAAGAGCCAGGAGGGGACATGAGAAATCTTTGGCAGGTAGGATCAAGGATAACCCTAAAGCTTTCTATAGGTATGTCAGGAATAAAAAAATTACTAGGGTAAGAGGTGGGCCTGTCAAGGGAAGTTGTGCGTGGAGTCCAAGGAGATAGGAGAGGTGCTGAATGAATATTTTTCATCAGTATTCACACAGGAAAAAGACGACGTTGTTTAGGAGAATAATGTGGTACAGGCTACTCGACTTAAAGGGCTTGAGGTTCATAAGGAGGAGGTGGTAGCAATTCTGGAAAGTATGAAAATAGATAAGTCCCCTGAGCTTGATGGGATTTATCCTAGAATTCTCTGCGAATTCAGGGAAGAGATTGCTGAGCCTTTGGCTTTGATCTTTATGTTATGTTTGCCTACAGGAATAGTGCCAGTAGGTCGGAGGACAGCAAATGTTGTCCCCTTGTTCAAGAAGGGGAATAGAGACAACCCCGGTAACTATAGACCAGTGAGCCTTACTTCTGTTGTGGGCAATGTCTTGGAAAGATTCAGAAGAGATAGGATTTATATTCATCTGGAAAGGAATAATTTGATTAGCGATTGTCAACACGGTTTTGTGAAGGTTAGGTCGTGCCTCACAAACCTTATTGAGTTCTTTGAAAAGGTGACAAACAGGTGGTCGAGGGTAAAGTAGTTCATTGGTGTACATGGATTTCAGTAAAGCGTTTGATAAGTTCTCCATGGTAGGCTATTATAGAAGATACGGAGACATGGGATTCAGGGTAATTTAGCAGTGTGGTTCAGAAATTGGCTATCTGGAAGATGACAAAGTTGATAGGAAATGTTCAGCCGGAGTTCAGTTACTAGTGGTGTATCACAAAGAACTGTTTTGGGGCCACTGCTGTTTGTCATTTTTATAAATGGCCTGGAGGAGGGCGTCGAAGAATGGATGAGGAAATCTGCAGATGGCACAAAACCCGCTGGAGTTGTGGACAGTGCGGAAGGATGTTGCAAGTTACAGATGGACATAGATAAGCTGCCGAGCTGGGCTGACAGGTGGCAAATGGACTTTAATGCAGAAAAGTGTGAGGTGATTCATTTTGCAAAGAATAACAGGAAGACAGAGTACTGGGCTAATGGTAAGATTCTTGGTAGTGTGGATGAGCGGAGAGATCTCGGTGTCCATGCACATTGATCGCTGAAAGTTGCCACTCAGGTAGATAGTGCTATTAAAAATTTGGTATGTTATCTTATATTGGGAGGGAGATTGAGTTTCGGAGCCATGAGGTGGTGTTGCAGCTGTACATAACTCTGGTGCATCTGCATTTGGAGTAGTGCGTGCAGTTCTGGTCGCTGCATAATAGGAAGGATATGTAAGCATTGGAAAGGGTGCAGAGGTGATTTACCAGGATGTTGCCTGGTCTGAGGGAAGATCTGACGAGGGAAGGCTGAGGGACTTGATGCTGTTTTCGTTGGAGAGAAGAAGGTTAAGAGCTGACTTAATTGAGGCATACAAGATAACCAGAGGATTAGATATGGTGGACAGTGAGAGCCTTTTTCCTCGGATGATAATGATTAGCACATGGAGACATAGCTTTAAATTGAGGGGAGATAGATGTGGGACAGACATCAGAGGTAGCTTCTTTACTCAGAGAATAGTAAGGGAGCGGAATGCCCTGCCTGCAACAGGAGTGGACGCACCAATATTAAGGGCATTTAAATGGTCATTGGAAAAACATATGGATGATATGGGAATAGTGTAGATGGGCTTGATAGTAGTTTCACAGGTCGGTGCAACATGGAGGGCCGAAGTGCCTGCCCTGTTCTATGTTCTGAAGTGCCTCAGGACATTTTACTGCATTAAAGGCACTGTTATAAATGCAAGTTGTTGGCGATCATTACCAGTATCTCAAATCATTGTTCAGATGGGCTCTACTCATTTATACTCAGTCAGGATCTGTTATCTTTCTGCTACATGTGTACATTTATGGCCTCATTCTTCTCACACAGCGGTTGTCCAACCACCATCAAACCTACGCTTCTCGGACATCACGGGGAATAGTTTCCGGATGGACTGGGATCATGGATCGGAGGAGGTGGACGAGTACGGAATCAGCTGGGTTCCATCTGGGGGAGGGGACAAAAAAGAGGTGATGAAATCCATACTTTCTGCTTCTGTGTAGCTCCAGCTGATTTTTAAATGTGCCTTGCAACATGCGAGTGTGAAGCAAAACCGCTGTCAGACAGATCTGTATATGTATGAAAATGTTCCTCCTTTCCAGCAACTCTGTTTCATTGTATCCTTGTAATCCTTTCCACACTTGCTAATGAGTTGCATTCTCTGTTGGCCGTGGTGGCATGATCACACTGAAAACAGCAGGTATTTTCCATTCCCAACAGTGACATGCAAAGACACGGGCAGGACTGGAAAATTTGGAGATTGGCCAAAACTCAATTGGGTGGGATGAGATCTTTGAACAATAACCTGCAGAAACATCAGCACATTCTTTCTAAATGGCATTACTGTACTAGAAGGTGATCAGAAAACTGCTTGCCGCACGGATCATATGCTCTTTAGTATTGAGAATTTGGGTCCAGTTGCCCACTCAAAGAAGAGCATTTGGGCAATGAACAAAACCGTCCAAATTAGTTTATTCCTTCAATTTAATTTTCGGCAGAAATACTCCACATGACCACGAGGGAATGCCACTGGGAAAGGTAGCTGCAGCCAAGGGTTGGTAAAGGATTTTAAGGTCATTGTGGCCCCCTGAGTGATATCAAATTCAAACATCCCCATTTGAATTGGTTTCATGCACTGAACGTATCTTGACCTTCGCTTTATGCCTATTCTTCCAGATGATTATAAGTGGCAAAGAGACAAGTCAGGTTTTAGATAACCTGGATCCTGACACCTTATATGATGTTTCCCTTACTGCCATCTACCCAGACAAGATGGAAAGTGATGACGTCTCAGCCTCCCAGCGTACATGTAAGTCTTTAGTATATAAAAATCTCCATTTGTCTTTTCTACTCCCTTACCAATTATCTTCAAATATTGAAAAGAGGACAAAGTGACATGGAAAGCACATGCTGCATATTGTGATATGCAGCAGATCACAATGTCCTTCAGGATGGCGTGTGGGATTATTATGTTCCACTGGATTCTCTGCCTCTGCTGTAGCAAAGTGTATCTATTGGCTTCATTGGCTAGCCTGCTTGTGTCCAATATTCCTGGGCCATACTGCATCTTCAGCCAGATAAATCTATAAAACCACAGAATTCCGACAGTGCAGAAGGAGGCTATTTGGCCCAGCATGTCTGCACCGACCCTCTGAAAGAGCAACTAAACTAGGTCCACATATGGTCCACATAGGTACCAACGACATAGGTAGGAAGAGAGATGGGGATTTGAGACAGAAATTCAGGGAGCTAGGGTGGAAGCTGAGAGCTAGAACAAACAGACAGGAGGTTCTGTGGGAACGAAAGAGACTCACGGTTGGTGTGTTGCCTCCCAGGTGCCAGGGTTCGTGATGTCTCTGATCATGTTTTTGGGATACTTAAGGGGGAGGGGGAGCAGCCCCAAGTCGTGATCCACATAGGTACCAACGACATAGGTAGGAAGAGAGATGGGGATTTGAGACAGAAATTCAGGGAGCTAGGGTGGAAGCTGAGAGCTAGAACAAACAGAGTTGTTATCTCTGGGTTGTTACCCGTGCCACGTGCTAGCGAAGTGAGAAATAAGGAGAGAGAGGAGTTGAACACATGGCTACAGGAATGGTGCCGGAGGGAGTGTTTTGGTTTCCTGGATAATTGGGGCTCATACTGGGGTAGGTGGGACCTCTACAAACAGGATGGTCTTCACCTGAACTAGAGGGGTACCAATATCCTGGGGGGGGGAGATTTGCTAGTGCACTTCGGGGGGGGGGTTTAAACTAATTCAGCAGGGGGATGTGAACCAAAATTGTAGTCCCAGTGTACAGGATGTTGAGAGTAGTGAGGTCAGGGAGAGGGTTAAAAGTTCGAAAGAAGGCACCGGCAAGCAAAATGCTGGTTTGAAGTGTGTCTACTTCAACTCCAGGAGCATCCGGAATAAGATGGGTGAGCTTGCGGCATGGGTTGGTACCTGGGATCTCGATGTTGTGGCGATTTTGGAGACATGGGTAGAGCAGGGACAGGAATGGTTGTTGCAGGTTCCAGGATTTAGATGTTTCTGTAAAAACAGAGAAGATGGTAAAAGAGGGGGGGGGGGTGTGGCATTGTTCATCAAGGAAAGTATTACGGCGGTAGAAAGGACGTTTGAGGACTCGTCTACTGAGGTAGTATGGGCCGAGGTTAGGAACAGGAGAGGAGAGGTCAACCTGTTGGGAGTTGTCTATAGACCTCCGAATAGTTCCAGAGGTGTAGAGGAAAGGATTGCAAAGATGATTCTTGACAGGAGCGAGTGTAACAGGGTAGTTGTTATGGGGGACTTTAACTTTCCAAATATTGACTGGAAATACTATAGTTCGAGTACTATAGATGGGTCAGTTTTTGTGCAGTATGTGCAGGAGGGTTTTCTGACACAGTATGTAGGCAGGCCAACAAGGGGCGAGGCCACATTGGATTTGGTACTGGGTAATGAACCCGGCCAGGTGTTAGGTTTAGATGTAGGTGAGCACTTTGGTGATAGTGATCTCAATTCGGTTATGTTTACTTTAGCAATGGGCAGGGATAGGTATGTACCGCAAGGCAAGAATTATAGCTGGGGGAAAGGCAATTATGATGCTATTCAGCAAGATTTAGGATGTATAGGATGGGGAAGGAAACTGCAGGGGATGGGTACAATCGAAATGTGGAGCCTTTTCAAGGAACAGCTACTGCGTGTCCTTGATAAGTATGTACCTGTCAGGCAGGGAGGAAGTTGTCGAGCAAGGGAACCGTGGTTTACTAAGGAAGTTGAAGCACTTGTCAAGAGGAAGAAGAAGGCTTATGTTAGGATGAGACATGAAGGCTCAGTTAGGGCACTTGAGAGTTACAAGTTAGCCAGGAAGGACCTAAAGGGAGAGTTAAGAGCGAGGAGAGGACACGAAAAGACATTGGCAGATAGGATCAAGGAAAACCCTACGGCTTTCTATAGGTATATCAGGAACAAAAGAATGACTAGAGTAAGATTAGGGCCAATCAAGGATAGTAGTGGAAAGTTGTGTGTGGAATCAGAGGAGATAGGGGAAGCGTTAAATGGATATTTTTCGTCAGTGTTTACACTGGAGAAAGACAATGTTGTCGAGGAGAATACTCAGGTTCAGTCGACCAGGCTAGATGGAATTGTGGTTCACAAGGAGGAGGTGTTAGCAATTTTGGAAAGTGTAAAAATAGATAAGTCCCCTGGGCCAGATGGGATTTACCCTAGGATTCTCTGGGAAGCCAGGGAGGAGATTGCAGAGCCTTTGTCCTTCATCTTTATGTCGCCATTGTCGACAGGAATAGTGCCGGAAGACTGGAGGATAGCAAATGTTGTCCCCTTGTTCAAGAAGGGGAGTAGAGACAACCCTGAAATTATAGACCTGTGAGCCTTACTTCGGTTGTGGGTAAAATGTTGGAAAAGGTTATAAGAGATAGGGTTTATAATCATCTTGAAAATGACAAGTTGATTAGCGATAGTCAACACGGTTTTGTGAAGGTTAGCTCATGTCTCACAAACCTTATTGAGTTTTTTGAGAAGGTGACCAAACAGGTGGATGAGGGTAAAGCGGTTGATGTGGTGTATATGGATTTCAGTAAGGCGTTTGATAAGGTTCCCCACAGTAGGCTATTGCAGAAAATACGGAAGTATGGGATTGAAGGTGATTCAGCGGTTTGGATCAGTAATTGGCTAGCTGAAAGAAGACAGAGGGTGGTGGTTGATGGCAAATGTTCATCCTGAAGTTCAGTTACTAGTGGTGTACCGCAAGGATCTGTTTTGGGGCCACTGCTGTTTGTCATTTTTATAAATGACCTGGAAGAGAGTGTATAAGGATGGGTTAGTAAATTTGCAGATGACACGAAGGTCGGTGGAGTTGTGGATAGTGCTGAAGGATGTTATAGGATACAGAGGGACATAGATAAGCTGGAGAGCTGGGCTGAATGGTGGCAGATGGAGTTTAATGCGGAAAAGCATTAAATGGATGAAAATGGAATAGTGTAGGTCAGATAGGCTTCAGATTGTTTCACAGGTCGGCGCAACATCGAGGGCCGAAGGGCCCGTACTGCGCTGTAATGTTCTATGTTCCATGTTACCTCTGGGTTGTAACCCGTGCCACGTGCTAGCGAAGTGAGAAATAAGGAGAGAGAGGAGTTGAACACGTGGCCTCAGGGATGGTGCAGGAGGGAGGGTTTTGCTTTCCTGGATAATTGGGGCTCATTCTGGGGTAGGTGGGACCTCTACAAACAGGATGGTCTTCACCTGAACCAGAGGGGTACCAATATCCTGGGGGGGAGATTTGCTAGTGCTCTTCGGGGGGGGGGGGGGGGTTTAAACTAATTCAGCAGGGGTATGGGAACCTAAATTGTAGTCCCAATGTACAGGATGTTGAGAGTAGTGAGGTCAGGGATAGGGTTAAAAGTTCGAAAGAGGGCACTGGCAAGCAAGACGCTGGTTTGAAGTGTGTCTACTTCAACGCCAGGAGCATCCGGAATAAGGTGGGTGAGCTTGCAGCATGGGTTGGTACCTGGGATCTCGATGTTGTGGCGATTTCGGAGACATGGGTAGAGCAGGGACAGGAATGGTTGTTGCAGGTTCCAGGATTTAGATGTTTCTGTAAGAACAGAGAAGATGGTAAAAGAGGGGGTGGTGTGGCATTGTTAATCAAGGAAAGTATTACGGCGGTAGAAAGGACGTTTGAGGACTCGTCTACTGAGGTAGTATGGGCCGAGGTTAGGAACAGGAGAGGAGAGGTCACCCTGTTGGGAGTTATCATAGAACATAGAACATAGAACACTACAGCGCAGTGCGGGCCCTTCGGCCCTCGATGTTGCGCCGACCTGTGAAACCATCTGAAGCCTATCTGACCTACACTATTCCATTTTCATCCATATGTCTATCTAGTGACCACTTAAATGCTCTTAAAGTTGGCGAGTCTACTACTGTTGCAGGCAGGGCGTTCCACACCCCTACTACTCTCTGAGTAAAGAAACTGCCTCTGACATCTGTCCTATATCTATCACCCCTCAATTTAAAGCTATGTCCCCTCGTGTTGGTCATCACCATCCGAGGAAAAAGACTCTCACTGTCCACCCTATCTAACCCTCTGACTTTCTTATGTGTCTCTATTAAGTCACCTCTCAGCCTTCTCCTCTCTAACGAAAACAACCTCAATTCCCTGAGCCTTTCCTCGTAAGACCTTCCCTCCATACCAGGCAACATCCTAGTAAATCTCCTCTGAACCCTTTCCAAAGCTTCAACATCCTTCCTATAATGTGGTGACCAGAACTGCACGCAGTACTCCAGGTGCGGCCGCACCAGAGTTATGTACAGCTGCAGCATGACCTTGTGGTTCCGAAACTCAATCCCCCTGCTTATAAAGGCTAGCACACCATATGCCTTCTTAACAGCCCTATTAACCTGGGTGGCAACTTTCAGGGATTTATGTACCTGGATGCCGAGATCTCTCTGTTCATCTACACTACCAAGAATCCTGCCATTAGCCCAGTACTCTGCATTCCTGTTACACCTTCCAAAGTGAACCGCCTCACACTTTTCCGCATTAAACTCCATCTGCCACCTCTCAGCCCAGCTCTGCAGCTTATCTATGTCCCTCTGTATCCTATAACATCCTTCAGCACTATCCACAACTCCACCGACATTCGTGTCATCTGCAAATTTACTAACCCAACATTCTACACCCTCTTCCAGGTCATTTATAAAAATGACAAACAGCAGTGGCCCCAAAACAGATCCTTGCGGTACACCACTAGTAACTGAACTTCAGGATGAACATTTGCCATCAACCACCACCCTCTGTCTTCTTTCAGCTAGCCAATTACTGATCCAAACCGCTAAATCACCTTCAATTCCATACTTCCTTATTTTCTGCAATAGCCTACCGTGGGGAACCTTATCAAACGCCTTACTGAAATCCATATACACCACATCAACAGCTTTACCCTGATCCACCTGTTTGGTCACCTTCTCAAAAAACTCAATAAGGGTTGTGAGGCATGACCTATCCTTCACAAAACCGTGTTGACTATCGCTAATCAACTTGTTCTTTTCAAGATGATTATAAACCCTATCTCTTATAACCTTTTCCAACATTTTACCCACAACCGAAGTAAGGCTCACAGGTCTATAATTACCAGGGTTGTCTCTACTCCCCTTCTTGAACAAGGGGACAACATTTGCTATCCTCCAGTCTTCCGGCACTATTCCTGTCGACAAAGATGACATAAAGATCAAGGACAAAGGCTCTGCAATCTCCTCCCTGGCTTCCCAGAGAATCCTAGGATAAATCCCATCTGGCCCAGGGGACTTATCTATTTTGACATTTTCCAAAATTGCTAACACCTCCTCCTTGTGAACCTCAATTCCATCTAGCCTGGTCGACTGAACCTGAGTGTTCTCCTCGACAACATTGTCTTTTTCCAGTGTAAACACTGACGAAAAATATCCATTTAACGCTTCCCCTATCTCCTCTGATTCCACACACAACTTTCCACTACTATCCTTGATTGGCCCTAATCTTACTCGAGTCATTCTTTTGTTCCTGATATACCTATAGAAAGCCTTAGGGTTTACCTTGATCCTATCCGCCAACGACTTTTCGTGTCCTCTCCTCGCTCTTCTTAACTCTCCCTTTAGGTCCTTCCTGGCTAACTTGTAACTCTCAAGTGCCCTAACTGAGCCTTCATGTCTCATCCTAACATAAGCCTTCTTCTTCCTCTTGACAAGTGCTTCAACTTCCTTAGGAAACCACGGTTCCCTTGCTCGACAACTTTCTCCCTGCTTGACAGGTACATACTTATCAAGGTAAATACTTATCAAGTAGCTGTTCCTTGAAAAAGCTCCACATTTCGATTGTACCCATCCCCTGCAGTTTCCTTCCCCATCCTATACATCCTAAATCTTGCCGAATAGCATCATAATTGCCTTTCCCCCAGCTATAATTCTTGCCTTGCGGTATATACCTATCCCTGCCCATTGCTAAAGTAAACATAACCGAGTTGTGATCACTATCACCAAAGTGCTCACCTACATCTAAATCTAACACCTGGCCGGGTTCATTACCCAGTACCAAATACAATGTGGCCTCGCCCCTTGTTGGCCTGTCTACATACTGTGTCAGAAAACCCTCCTGCACACACTGCACAAAAACTGACCCATCTATAGTACTCAAACTATAGTATTTCCAGTCAATATTTGGAAAGTTAAAGTCCCCCATAACAACTACCCTGCTACTCTCGCTGCTGTCGAGAATCATCTTTGCAATCCTTTCCTCTACATCTCTGGAACTATTCGGAGGTCTATAGACAACTCCCAACAGGGTGACGTCTCCTCTACTGTTCCTAACCTCGGCCCATACTACCTCAGTAGACGAGTCCTCAAGCGTCCTTTCTACCGCCGTAATACTTTCCTTGATTAACAATGCCTCACCCCCCCCCTCTTTTACCATCTTCTCTGTTCTTACAGAAACATCTAAATCCTGGAACCTGCAACAACCATTCCTGTCCCTGCTCTACCCATGTCTCCGAAATCGCCACAACATCGAGATCCCAGGTACCAACCCATGCTGCAAGCTCACCCACCTTATTCCGGATGCTCCTGGCGTTGAAGTAGACACACTTCAAACCAGCGTCCTGCTTGCCGATGCCCTCTTTCGAACTTTTAACCCTATCCCTGACCTCACTACTCTCAACATCCTGTACACTGGGACTACAATTTAGGTTCCCATTCCCCTGCTGAATTAGTTTAAACCCCCCCAAAGAGCACTAGCAAATCTCCCCCCCAGGATATTGGTACCCCTCTGGTTCAGGTGAAGACCATCCTGTTTGTAGAGGTCCCACCTACCCCAGAATGAGCCCCAATTATCCAGGAAAGCAAAACCCTCCCTCCTGCTCCAACCCTGTAGCCACGTGTTCAACTCCTCTCTCTCCTTATTTCTCACTTCACTAGCACGTGGCACGGGTGACAACCCAGAGGTAACAACTCTGTTTGTTCTAGCTCTCAGCTTCCACCCTAGCTCCCTGAATTTCTGTCTCAAATCTCCATCTCTCTTCCTACCTATTTCGTTGGTACCTATGTGGACCACGACTTGGGGCTGCTCCCCCTCCCCCTTAAGTATCCCAAAAACACGATCAGAGACATCACGAACCCTGGCACCTGGGAGGTAACACACCAACCGTGAGTCTCTTTCGTTCCCACAGAACCTCCTGTCTGTTCCTCTAACTATGGAGTCCCCAATGACAAGTGCTCTGTTCCTCTTCTCCCTTCCCTTCTGAGCAACAGGGACAGACTGTGCCAGAGACTTGTGCCCTATCCCTTACCCCTGATAAGTCGTCCCCCGCAACAGTATCCAAAACGGTATACTTATTATAGAGGGGAACGACCACAGGGGATCCCTGCACTTCCTGCCGGTTCCCTCTCCCTCCCCTGACGGTAACCCAGGTCTATCGATAGACCTCCGAATAGTTCCAGAGGTGTAGAGGAAAGGATTGCAAAGATGATTCTCGACAGGAGCGAGCGTAACAGGGTAGTTATTATGGGGGACTTTAACTTTCCAAACATTGACTGGAAATACTATAGTTCGAGTACTATAGATGGGTCAGTTTTTGTGCAGTGTGTGCAGGAGGGTTTTCTGACACAGTATGTAGACAGGCCAACAAGGGGCGATGCCACATTGGATTTGGTACTGGGTAATGAACCCGGCCAGGTGTTAGAATTAGATGTAGGTGAGCACTTTGGTGATAGTGATCACAATTCGGTCATGTTTACTTTAGCGATTGGCAGGGATAGGTATATACCGCAAGGCAAGAATTATAGCTGGGGGAAAGGCAATTATGATGCAATTCGGCAAGATTTAGGATGTATAGGATGGGGAAGGAAACTACAGGGGATGGGTACAATTGAAATGTGGAGCCTTTTCAAGGAACAGCTACTGCGTGTCCTTGATAAGTATGTACCTGTCAGGCAGGGAGGTAGTTGTCGAGCAAGGGAACCGTGGTTTACTAAGGAAGTTGAAGCACTTGTCCAGAGGAAGAAGAAGGCTTATGTTAGGATGAGACATGAAGGCTCAGTTAAGGCACTTGAGAGTTACAAGTTAGCCAGGAAGGACCTAAAGGAGAGTTAAGAAGAGCGAGGAGAGGACACGAAGAGTCATTGGCGGACAGGATCAAGGAAAACCCTAAGACTTTCTATAAGTATATCAGGAACAAAAGAATGACTAAAGTAAGATTAGGGCCAATCAAGGATAGTAGTGGAAGGTTGTGTGTGGAATCAGAGGAGATAGGGGAAGCGTTAAATGGATATTTGTCGTCAGTGTTTACACTGGAGAAAGACAATGTTGTCGAGGAAAATACTCAGGTACAGTCGACCAGATGAGATGGGATTGAGGGTCACAAGGAGGAGGTGTTAGCAATTTTGAAAAGTGTAAAAATAGATAAGTCCCCTGGGCCAGATGGGATTTATCCTAGGATTCTCTGGGAAGCCAGGAAGGAGATTGCAGAGCCTTTGTCCTTAATCTTTATGTCATCTTTGTCGACAGGAATAGTGCCGGAAGACTGGAGGATAGCAAATGTTGTCCCCTTGTTCAAGAAGGGGAGTAGAGACAACCCTGGTAATTATAGGCCTGTGAGCCTTACTTCGGTTGTGGGTAAAATGTTGGAAAAGGTTATAAGAGATAGGGTTGATAATCATCTTGAAAAGAACAAGTTGATTAGCGATAGTCAACACGGTTTTGTGACGTGTAGGTCATGCCTCACAAACCTTATTGAGTTTTTTGAGAAGGTGACCAAACAGGTGGATGAGGGTAAAGCGGTTGATGTGGTGTATATGGATTTCAGTAAGGCGTTTACATAGAACATAGAACATAGAACGATACAGCGCAGTACAGGCCCTTCGGCCCACGATGTTGCACCGACATGGGAAGTCAAAAAACTAAAGGTCATCTAACCTACACTATGCCATTATCATCTATATGCTTATCCAATAAACTTTTAAATGCCCTCAATGTGGGCGAGTTCACTATTGTTGCAAGTAGGGCATTCCACGGCCTCACCACTCTTTGTGTAAAAAACCTACCTCTGACCTCTGTCCTATATCTATTACCCCTCAATTTAAGGCTATGTCCCCTCGTGCTAGCCACCTCCATCCTCGGGGGAAGGCTCTCACTGTCCACCCTATCTAACCCTCTGATCATTTTGTATGCCTCTATTAAGTCTCCTCTTAACATTCTTCTCTCTAACGAAAACAACCTCAAGTCCATCAGCTTTCCTCATAAGATTTTCCCTCCTTACCAGGAAACATCCTGGGAAATCTCCTCTGCACCCGTTCCAAAGCTTCCACGTCCTCCCTATAATGAGGCGACCAGAACTGTGCGCAATACTCCAAATGCGGCCGTGCCAGAGTTTTGTACAACTGCAACATGACCTCATGGCTCCGGAAATCAATCCCTCTACCAATAAAGGCCAACACACCATTGGCCTTCTTCACAACCCTATCAACCTGGGTGGCAACTTTCAGGGATCTATGTACATGGACACCGAGATCCCTCTGCTCATCCACACTACCAAGAATTTTACCATTCGCCAAATATTCCGCATTCCTGTTATTCTTTCCAAAGTGAATCACCTCACACTTCTCTACATTAAACTCCATTTGCCACCTCTCAGCCCAGCTCTGCAGCTTATCTATGTCCCTCTGTAACCTGCAACATCCTTCCACACTGTCTACAACTCCACCGACTTTAGTGTCGTCTGCAAATTTACTCACCCAATCTTCTGCGCCCTCCTCTAGGTCATTTATAAAAAATGACAAACAGCAACGGCCCCAAAACAGATCCTTGTGGTACGCCACTCGTAACTGAACTCCATTCTGAACATTTGCCATCAACCACCACCCTCTGTCTTCTTTCAACTAGCCAATTCCTGATCCACATCTCTAAATCACCCTCAATCCCCAGCCTCCGTATTTTCTGCAATAGCCGACCGTGGGGAACCGTATCAAACGCTTTACTGAAATCCATATACACCACATCAACTGCTCTACCCTCGTTTACCTGTTCAGTCACCTTCTCAAAGAACTCGATAAGGTTTGTGAGGCATGACCTACCCTTCACAAAACCATGCTGACTATCCCTAATCATATTGTTCCTATCTAGATGATTATAAATCGTATCTCTTATAATCCTCTCCAAGACTTTACCCACAACAGACGTGAGGCTCACCGGCCTATAGTTAACGGGGTTATCTCTACTCCCCTTCTTGAACAAAGGGGCCACATTTGCTATCCTCCAGTCCTCTGGCACTATTCCTGTAGCCAATGATGACATAAAAATCAAAGCCAAAGGCTCAGAAATCTCTTCCCTGGCTTCCCAGAGAATCCTAGGATAAATCCCATCAGGCCCCGGGGACTTATCTATTTTCACCTTGTCCAGAATTGACAACACTTCTTCCCTACGCACCTCAATGCCATCTGTTCTAATAGCCTGGGTCTCAGCATTCTCCTCCACAACATTATCTTTTTCCTGAGTGAATACTGACGAAAAGTATTCATTTGGTATCTCGCTTATCTCCTCAGCCTCCACACACAACTTCCCACCACTGTCGTTGACTGGCCCTACTCTTACCCTCGTCATTCTTTTATTCCTGACATACCTATAGAAAGCTTTTGGGTTTTCCTTCATCCTACCTGCCAAAGACTTCTCATGTCCCCATCTTGCTCGTCTTAGCTCTCTCTATAGATGCTTCCTCGCTTCCTTGTAACTATAAAGCGCCCCAACTGAAACTTTACGCCTCATCTTCACATAGGCCTCCTTTTTCCTCTTAACAAGAGATTCCACTTCTTTGGTAAACCACGGTTCCCTCGCTCTACCACTTCCTCCCTGCCTGACTGGTACGTACTTATCAAGAACACGCAATAGCTGTTCCTTGAACAAGCTCCACATATCCAGTGTGCCCAACCCTTGCAGCCTACTTCTCCAACCTACACATCCTAAGTCATGTCTAATGGCATCATAATTGCCCTTCCCCCAGCTATAACTCTTGCCCTGCGGGGTATACTTATCCCTTTCCATCACTAATGTAAAGGTCACCGAATTGTGGTCACTGTCTCCAAAGTGCTCACCTACCTCCAGATCTAACACCTGGCCTGATTCTTTACCCAAAACCAAATCCAATGTGGCCTAGCCTCTTGTTGGCCTGTCAACATATTGTGTCAGGAAACCCTCCTGCACACATTGTACAAAGAACGACCCATCTAATGTACTCGAACTATATCTTTTCCAGTCAATATTTGGAAAGTTAAAGTCTCCCATAACAACTACCCTGTTACTTTTGCTCTTTTCCAGAATCATCTTCGCCATCCTTTCCTCTACATCCCTAGAACTATTAGGTGGCCTATAGAAACTTCCCAACAGGGTGACCTCTCCTTTCCTGTTTCTAACCTCAGCCCATACTACCTCGGAAGAAGAGTCCCCATCTAGCATCCTTTCCGCCACCGTAATACTGTCCTTGACTAGCAGCGCCACACCTCCCCCTTCTCTGAGCTGACTAAAACACCTAAACCCCGGAACCTGCAACAACCATTCCTGTCCCTGCTCTATCCATGTCTCTGAAATGGCCACAACATCGAAGTCCCAGGTACCAACCCATGCTGCCAGTTCCCCTACCTTATTTCGTATACTCCTGGCATTGAAGTAGACACACTTCAAACCACCTACCTGAACACTGGCACCCTCCTGCGAAGTCAAATCTGTGCTCCTGACCTCTACACTCTCAATCTCCCGTACCCCAAAACTGCAATCCAGGTTCCCATGCCCCTGCTGAATTAGTTTAAACCCCCCAAAGAGCACTAACAAATCTCCCCCCCAGGATATTGGTGCCCCTCAGGTTTAGATGTAGACCATCTTGTCTATAGAGGTCCCACCTTCCCCAGAAAGAGCCCCAGTTACCAGAAATCTGAATCCCTCCCGCCTGCACCATCCCTGTAGCCACATGTTTAATTGCTCTCTCTCCCTATTCCTCGTCTCACTATCACGTGGTACGGGCAACAACCCAGAGATAACAACTCTGTTTGTTCTCACTCTGAGCTTCCATCCTAGCTCCCTAAAGGCCTGCCTGACATCCTTGTCCCCTTTCCTACCTATGTCGTTAGTGCCAATGTGGACTACGACTTGGGGCTGCTCCCCCTCCCCCTGAAGGACCCGGAAAACACGATCCGAGACATCACGTACCCTTGCACCTGGGAGGCAACATACTAAACGTGAGTCTCTCTCGCTCCCACAAAATCTCCTATCTGTGCCCCTGACTATTGAGTCCCCAATTACTAATGTTCTACTCCTTTCCCCTCTTCCCTTCTGAGCAACAGGGACAGACTCCGTGCCAGAGGCCCGTACCCCATGGCTTACCCCTGGTAAGTCGTCCCCCCCACAAGTATCCAAAACGGTATACTTGTTACTAAGGGGAATGACCACAGGGGATCCCTGTACTGACTGCTTACCCCCAGCCCCTCTCACCGTCACCCATCTATCTTTATTCTTTGGCGTAACTACTTCCCTGAAGCTTCTAGCTATGACAACCCTCTGCCTCCCGAATGATCCGAAGTTCATCCAGCTCAAGCTCCAGGTCCCTAACACGGTTTTTGAGGAGCTGGAATTGGGTGCACTTCCCACAGATGAAATCAGCAGGGACACTAACGGCATCCCTCACCTCAAACATCCTGCAGGAGAAGCATTGTACTGCCTTCCCTGACATCACCTCTAAATTTAAAAAAAAACAAGAAAATGAAAAATAAAGGAAGAGCTTACCTGGTATTCCCTCAAACCCTGCTCCCGCTGAAAGGTAAGCAAATTTAAAGGCACTCACTCACCTTCACGACAGGCCCCTGCTGCCGCTTCCCAACGACCGCGGTTTTTTTTTTGGTTAGAGGAGGAGGTAGGGTGGGAAACACTGACGAAGTGTTTCCGGTTTAACTGTCACTTGACAACAGCCCCTCCACAAACCACCTTCAACTTCGGCAGACCGCACTGCACCTACGCAAAATTCCCCAGAATAGCTGATCAGTAGCTCTGCTCTGCTGCCCTCTGCTGGATGCTTGCCTTCACTCAAACTCCTCGGGTCTCATTCGCAGGTACACTTTCAACTTAGGCTGACCGCACTGCACTTATGCAAATTTCCCCAGAACAGCTGATCAGTAGCTCTGCTCTGCTACCCTCTGCCCACGGTAGGCTATTGCAGAAAATACGGAAGTATGGGATTGAAGGTGATTGAGTGGTTTGGATCAGTAATTGGCTAGCTGAAAGAAGACAGAGGGTGGTGGTTGATGGCAAATGTTCATCCTGGAGTTCAGTTACTAGTGGCGTACCGCAAGGATCTGTTTTGGGGCCACTGCTGTTTGTCATTTTTATAAATGACCTGGAAGAGAGTGTATAAGGATGGGTTAGCAAATTTGCAGATGACACGAAGGTCGGTGGAGTTGTGGATAGTGCTGAAGGATGTTATAGGTTACAGAGGGACATAGATAAGCTGCAGAGCTGGGCTGAGAGGTGGCAGATGGAGTTTAATGCGGAAAAGTGTGAGGTGGTTCACTTTGGAAGGAGTAACAGGAATGCAGAGTACTGGGCTAATGGCAAGATTCTTGGTAGTGTAGATGAACAGAGAGATCTCGGCATCCAGGTACATAAATCCCTGAAAGTTGCCACCCAGGTTAATAGGGCTGTTAAGAAGGCATATGGTGTGCTAGCCTTTCTCAGTAGGGGGATTGAGTTTCGGAGCCACGAGGTCATGCTGCAGCTGTACATAACTCTGGTGCGGCCGCACCTGGAGTACTGCGTGCAGTTCTGGTCACCACATTATAGGAAGGATGTGGAAGCTTTGGAAAGGGTTCATAGGAGATTTACTAGGATGTTGCCTGGTATGGAGGGAAGGTCTTACGAGGAAAGGGTCAGGGACTTGAGGTTGTTTTCGGTAGAGAGGAGAAGGCTGAGAGGTGTCTTAATAGAGACATATAAGATAGTCAGAGGGTTAGATAGGGTGGACAGTGAGAGTCTTTTTCCTCAGATGGTGATGACCAACATGAGAGGACACAGCTTTAAATTGAGGGGTGGTAGATAGAGGACAGATGTCAGAGGCAGTTTCTTTACTCAGAGTGTAGTAGGGGTGTGGAACGCCCTGCCTGCAACAGTAGTAGACTCGCCAACTTTAAGGGCATTTAAGGGGTCACTGGATAGACATATGGATGAAAATGGAATAGTGTAGGTCAGATAGGCTTCAGATGGTTTCACAGGTCGGCGCAACATCGAGGGCCGAAGGGCCCGTACTGCGCTGTAATGTTCTATGTTCATAATGTTCTATGTAGGCCCTCTCCCCTGCCCAATCCCTGAAACCCCACCTAACCTGCACATCTGGGACTATTTAGCATGACCAATCCACCTAAATGTGCACATCTTTGGCCTGTGGGAGGAAACCGGATGACCCAGAGGAAACCCACAAAGACACGGACGGAATTTACAAAAGCCACACAGACAATCTACCGAGGTAGGAATTGAACTCAGTTCTCTGGCGCTGTGAGGCAGCAGTGATAACCCAACCCCTGATTAATTTATGCCTCCCTCAACTTGCCTCCTCTTTGATTCATGGTCCCGCTTCCCCAACCCCTTATCTATTCCTTATAGAAAAATGATTGGTCACCCCATTTCCCCACTACCTGGGCATAACTTGTCTATGCAAAGGTAAATAACAATCATATTTGTATTTATCTCAGATAGTTTAACAGTCTCAAGTAACTTTACTGGATGACATCAGCAGATTGCTAATCATTTAAGTTCAACTAGTGATGTTTGTTTTTATAGAACTTAAAAAAATATTGCCCCATCCCGTTTTGCTGAAATCAGGTGAAAGGGGCGGCATCTGGCACAGTGGCTAGCACTGGGACTGCGGCACTGAGAAGACAGAGGGTGGTGATGGATAGAAAATTTTCAGACTGGAGACCATTCACCAGCGGTGTAACACAGGGTTCTGTACTGGGTCCTCTGCTATTTGTGATTTTTATCAATGACTTGGAGGAGGGGGCTGAAGGGTGGGTCAGTACATTTGCTGATGACACCAAGATTGGTGGAGTCATGGATGCGTTGGAGGGCTGTTGTAGGCTGCAAAGAGACATTGACAGGATGCAGAGCTGGGCCGAAAAATGGCAGATGGAGTTTAACCCTGATAAGTGCGAGGTGATTGATTTTGGTCGAAAACATTTGAATGCGGATTACAGGGTCAACGGCAGTGTTCTGAGGAATGTGGAGGAACAGAGAGATCTTGGGGTTCAGGTCCACAGATCTCTGAAGGTTGCCACTCAAATGGATAGAGCTGTGAAGAAGGCCTATAGTGTGTTAGCGTTTATTAACAGGGGGCTTGAGTTTCAGAGTCGCGGGGGTATGCTGCAACTATACATTGTCATAACATACATCAGTATATCATGGTGCAGACACATACTGGTGGACATACACTAGGACCAATCAACATGCACAAACACCACAGCCAATCACCAGTTAGAACACAAGCAGAGGGCATCACCTTTCCCGTTCATTCTGGATGCTGCCTCTCAGAAGCACAAGAGCTCATCAAGTACAGTACAGACTCACACCACGTGCTGTGAGATTCAACTGGTTCGGACAGGCACAGGTCTCTAGTTAAACTAGCATCGTGTAAACCCACAGTTATCGTATGTTTATTATTTTATAAGTAGTTAATAAAATAGTGTTGAACCTTCTTCAGTGTTGGTGGCATATGTCTGCTTCACAAATCCACAGTGCCCAACACTTCATGGTACCAGTAATTGAGGGATGTTAGTACTTCTATTTTTAAAAATAATTTTTATTCAAATTTTCACAAAAAAGAAAACAGTAACAGAAAATTCTGAGAACACAAAAAAAAAGGAAAAAGAAACAGAACCCCCCCCTCCCGTATATAAAAAAGAGAAAAAATAAATTAACGCCCGTCGTTGGCAAAGATTCAATGCAAGACAAAAACTCGCCATCGGGGCCTCATACAACAGCCTCACCCAACTGACAAACCCCTCCCCAAACCCGAACCTTTCCAGCACCTCCCACAAGTACCCCCACTCGACCCTATTAAAGGCCTTCTCCGCATCTAGCGCCACCACTATCTCCGCCTCCCCTTCTACCGCCAACATCATTATAACGTTCAAGAGCCTCCGTATATTAGTGTTCAGCTGCCTCCCTTTCACAAACCCCGTTTGATCCTCGTGGATAACCTGTGGCACACAGTCCTCTATCCTCGTGGCTAAAATCTTTGCCAACAACTTGGCGTCCACATTCAAGAGTGAGATCGGCCTGTACGACCCACACTTCAGGGGATTTCATAGAATTTACAGTGCAGAAGGAGGCCATTCGCCCATCGAGTCTGCACCGGCTCTTGGAAAGAGCACCCCACCCAAGCCCATACCTCCACCCTATCCCCATAACCCAGTAACCCCACCTAACACTAAGGGAAATTTGGACACTAAGGGCAATTTAGCCTGTCCAATTCACCTAACCTGCACATCTTTGGACTGTGGGAGGAAACCGGAGCACCCAGAGGAAACCCACGCACACACGGGGAGAACGTGCAGACTCCACACAGACAGTGACCCAAGCCGGGATTCGAACCTGGGACCCTGGAGCTGTGAAGCATTTGTGCTAACCACTATGCTACCGTGCTGCCCTTGTCTCGCTTAAGGATCCAGGAGATCAGCGCCCGAGACATCGTCAGGGGCAAAGCCCCCCCCCCTTGCCTCGTTGAAGGTCCTAACCAACAGGGGGCCCAGCAGATCTGCATACGTCTTGTAAAATTCAGCCGGGAACCCATCTGGACCCGGCGCCTTCCCCGACTGCATGTTCCCTGTCCCTTTGACCAGCTCCTTAAGCTCAACTGGCGCCCCCAGACCCTCCACCCGTCCCCCCTCCACCCGTCCCTCCTCCACCCTCAGGAATCTCAGCCGGTCCAAAAAGCGCCCCATCCCCCCCTCCTCCGCCGGAGGTTCGGACCGATAAAGTCTCTCATAAATGTCCCTGAAGACCCCTTTAATGTCTACCCCCCTCTGCACCACATTTCCTCCCCGATCCTTCACACCACCAATCTCCCTGGCCGCATCCTACTTACGGAGCTGGTGTGCTAGCATCCTGTTCGCCTTCTCCCCATACTCGTACACCGCACCCTGAGCCTTTCTCCATTGAGCCTCCGCCTTTCTGGTGGTCAACAAGTTGAACTCAGCCTGAAGGCTGCGCCGCTCATTCAGCAATCCCTCCTCCGGGGCCTCCGCGTACCTCCTGTCCACCCTCACCATCTCCCCCACCAATCTCTCCCTTTCTCTCTGCTCCCCTCTCTCCCTGTGGGCCGGAATGGAGATCAACTCTCCCCGAACCACCGCCTTCAGCGCCTCCCAGACCATCCCCACTCGGACCTTCCCATTATCGTTGGTCTCTAGATACCTCTCGATACATCCTCGAACCCGCCCCCTCACCACTTCGTCTGCCAGCAGCCCCACCTCCAAGCTCCACAACGGGTGCTGGTCCCTCTCCTCCCCCAGCTCGAGGTCCACCCAATGCGGGGCATGGTCAGAAATGGCTATCGCCGAGTACTCAGCGTCTACTACCCTCACAATAAACGCCCTACTCAAAACGAAAAAATCGATCTGGGAGTAGGCCTTATGCACATAGGAGAAGTATGAAAATTCCCTGGCCCTCGGCCTCGCGAACCCCCATGGACCCATCCCTCCCATCTGGTCCATAAACCCCCTCAGCACCTTAGCCGCCGCTGGCTTCCTACCCGTCCTGGAACTGGATCGATCCAGTGGCGGATCCAGCACTGTGTTGAAGTCTCCCCCCCATTATCAGGCCCCCCGCCTCGATGTCTGGAATCCAGCCCAACATGCACCTCATGAAGCCCGCATCATCCCAATTCGGGGCGTATACATTGACCTGCACTACCCGCTCCCCTTGCAGCTTGCCGCTCACCATCACGTACCTCCCGCCGCTGTCTGCCACCACACTCGACGCCTCAAACAACACCCTCTTCCCCACCAGGATCCCTACCCCCCGTTTCTTTTGCATCCAGCCCCGAATGAAACACTTGGCCCACCCACCCCTTCCTCAACCTAACCTGACCGCCACCTTCTGGTGCGTCTCCTGAAGCATAGTCACGTCCGCCTTCAGCCCCCTCAGGTGCGTGAACACGCGGGACCGTTTGACCGGCCCATTCAGTCCCCTCACATTCCAGGTGATCAGCCGGATCGAAGGGCCACCTGCCCCCTCCCCCGTCGACTAGCCATCGCCTTTCCGTAATCCGCCACGTGCCCGCGCCCCCCGCTCAGCCCGTTCCCCACAGCGACAGACCCCCATCCCGACCCCCTCTGCACGCTCCAGCTCCTTCTTGGCCATTCCAGCAGCAACCCGGTATCTCCCCCCTCTTCACCCCCCTCCCCCAAACCTCCCCACCCCCCCCAAGCTAGGGCCCCCCCTAGCCGCGTAACCCCGGTCATTGTACTTCCGTAAGTCAGCCGACTCCTGCTGACCCCGGCTGCTCCCGCCACCCTAATTACCCTCCCCAGTGTCGCACAACGAACCCCACCCAAACCCGCAACCAGTGAAATAATAAAAATCCCATCATGATATGATAAAACACCCAAGTAAACAGATAACAGTCCCGAAAAGTAAAAAAGAAAAGGCAAAACAGCAAAAAAAAACATCGTCCAATAGAACCAAAAAGAGCGAAAGCATATCAAGGAGGACAAAGCCTCCGGGCTGCGTACAACGTTCCCCAGCCACCAGTCCTCAGTTCAAGTCCAGCTTCTCTGCCTGGAAAAAGTCCAGGCCTCCCCCGGGGAGTCAAAATAAAGTTGGTGGTCTTTATAAGTTAGAAGATAGATAGAACAGTACAGCACAGAACAGGCCCTTCGGCCCTCAATGTTGTGCCGAGCCATGATCACCCTACTCAAACCCACGTATCCACCCTATACCCGTAACCCAACAACCCCCCCCCTTAACCTTACTTTTATTAGGACACTACGGGCAATTTAGCATGGCCAATCCACCTAACCCACACATCTTTGGACTGTGGGAGGAAACCGGAGCACCCGGAGGAAACCCACGCACACAGGGGGAGGACGTGCAGACTCCACACAGACAGTGACCCAGCCGGGAATCGAACCTGGGATCCTGGAGCTGTGAAGCAGTTATGCTAACCACCATGCTACCCTGCTGCCCCTCAAGTGACCCACAGGCGCTTGAGGCCTTTAAAGTCACCCTTCCCCCGCCTGCATGCTGGAAGAGGCTTTTGTCTCTGTAGCTTCAGCCAAATCATTCACTGTTTCTGTGGGTTTGGTAACCAAGAAACATACCATTCCTGGGGGAAAGTACTCCTCCAACATTCACCTGTGCATTTTCATCAAAATTCCACCCCGTATTGCTTAAAAAAGAGCTCTTTTCTGTAACCTTGGCAGGAGCTGCCTTTTGTGTGGCCACTTACTCCATAGTGCACACCCGAAGTCCCCGGATGTTAGTACTTCTGAGACCTACCTACCAGTGATCAGCCTTCCTCCAGTCCTCAGCCATCCTGCAGTATGGACACTGTTCGCCTGCCGCCGCCCCTCCGCATTACCAGGAACCTGGGCTCCAACTGGAAGATGTTTAAACAGCACTTCCAGCTATACCTCAAGGCCATAGACCTGGAAGCAGCCTCGGACGCACAGAAGATTGGTCTCTTCCTCTCCACAGCTGGGGACCATGCCCTCCACATCTTTAACTCGCTCACCTTCGCTGACAGGGAGGATAGATCAAAGTTCAAAATGGTCCTCCTTAAGTTCGATAGCCACTGCGAGGTTGAGGTAAACGAGAGCTTCGAACAATATGTATTCCAGCACCGCCTAGGACGAACCTTTCCAGTCCTTTATCACCCACCTCCGTGTCCTTGCGCAGTCCTGCAACTACGGGTCTGCCTCGGACTCCATGATACGTGACCAGATAGTTTTTGGTGTGCAGTCGGAGCCCCTTCGCCAGCAGCTGCTTAAAGTAAAACAACTCACCCTGTCCACTGCCATAGAGACCTACGTGTTCCATGAGCACGTCTACACGCAGTATTCCCGCATCCAGGCCGCTGAAACGGCACGGCAAGCTCCCCACGACGCAGAACGGGTCCAGGTAATTAAGTCTCTCCAGGGCCTAAGTCTGGACGAAGGCGGCCATTTTGTGCACTTTTCTGGGATGCAACGAATGTGGTGACGTCGAGGAAAGCATTGCGCAGGCGAGCACCTCGCTGGATCGTACCGCGCATGCGCGGTGGCGCAACGAACGTGCCTATGCAACGGTGTGCGGCAACTGTGGATCCGCCCACTTAAAGCGGCAATGTCCCGCGAAGACCGACGCTGTCTGCAGTGTGGCAAACTTGGCCACTATGCTGCTTCATGCAGGTCGACCCAGCCTGCTAGTTTCAGGAGATCCAGCCAGCCTCGCAGGGATGTCCAGGCCATTCAGCCCACAATCAATAAGCCTGTTCCAGACCTGTCCTCCAACTTTGACAGCGATGACCTGAAAGCCCCTTTCCAAGTTGGCATCATCACCAAGCACAGGATGTCTCCTAAGCGCAGCACCAAACACATTCCAATACACAGCATTGATCCGGATGATGAGTGGTGTGCCACCCTTACGGTCAACCGGCCCCCAGTGAGGTTCCGCCTGGACACTGGCGCGTCCGCCAATCTTATTGCATCATCTGACCTTCGCAACCTCCGTGTCCTGGATATGACCCCTTGGACTCCGATGTCCAGCCTGCTATCCTGCCATCTGCATGCCAATTGCTTGATTATAACGGGAAGGCCATCGCTGCCAGTGGATCCTGCCAACTCGAGGTGACACACTGTGCTCACACAGCTGTCCTATCTTTTGAGATTGCTGCTGCCTCGAAAGCCTCCTTGCTTGGTGTGCAGGCATACAAGCTGCTGAACTTGGTGTGGAGGGTTCACTCTCTCTCCCCCAGCGACGTGTCTGCCTCTCCTGACACCGACTTCAGGGCGCAACTCGACTCCATCATCCAACACTATCACAACGCCTTTGAGGGCATGGGCACGCTCCCGTATACATACAAGAATCTACTCAAGCCCAATGCCACGCCTGTGGTACACGCACCTCACAGAGTCACAGCGCCCCTTAGGGACCGCCTCAAGCAACAGCTCCAAGACCTCCAGGACCAAGGGGTCATATCCAGAGTCACGGAATCGACCGACTGGGTGAGTTCCATGGTCTGTGTGAAGAAACCGTCCGGTGAGCTAAGGATCTGCATAGATCCTAAGGATCTTAATCAGAATATCGACTTGCTTCTGGCAAATCCAGCTGGATGAATCGAGCAGAAAGCTGTGTACATCCAACACGCCCTTTGGCAGATACCGCTACAACCAATGCCATTTGGCAACATCTCGGCATCCGAAGTATTCCACAGAATAATGGAACAGATGATGGAGGGAGTCGAAGGCGTCCGTGTCTACGTCGACGACATAATAATCTGGTGCACCATCCCACAGGAACACATCAGCCGTCTTCAAGCGCATTCACGAGCATGGCCTCCGCCTCAATAGGACCTAGTGATAATTTACCGAAATTCACTAGACTCTGGGGTGGTCCCGGTGGATTAGAAATTAGCAAACGTGACGCCACTGTTTAAAAAAGGAGAGAGGCAGAAAGCAGGAAATTATAGGCCAGTGAGTTTAACTTCGGTAATAGGGAAGATGCTGGAATCTATCATCAAGGAAGAAATTGCGAGGCATCTGGACAGAAATTGTCCCATTGGGCAGACGCAGCATGGGTTCGTAAAAGGCAGGTCATGCCTAACTAATTTAGTGGAATTTTTTGAGGACATTACCAGTGCAGTAGATAACGGGGAGCCGATGGATGTGGTATATCTGGATTTCCAGAAAGCCTTTGACAAGGTGCCACACAAAAGGTTGCTGCATAAGATAAAGATGCATGGCATTAAGGGTAAAGTAGTAGCATGGATAGAGGATTGGTTAATTAATAGAAAGCAAAGAGTTGGGATAAATGGGTGTTTCTCTGGTTGGCAATCAGTAGCTAGTGGTGTCCCTCAGGGATCCGTGTTGGGCCCACAATTGTTCACAATTTACATTGATGATTTGGAGTTGGGGACCAAGGGCAATGTGTCCAAGTTTGCAGATGACACTAAGATGAGTGGTAAAGCGAAAAGTGCAGAGGATACTGGAAGTCTGCAGAGGGATTTGGATAGGTTAAGTGAATGGGCTCGGGTCTGGCAGATGGAATACAATGTTGACAAATGTGAGGTTATCCATTTTGGTAGGAATAACAGCAAACGGGATTATTATTTAAACGATAAAATATTAAAGCATGCCGCTGTTCAGAGAGACTTGGGTGTGCTAGTGCATGAGTCACAGAAGGTTGGTTTACAAGTGCAACAGGTGATTAAGAAGGCAAATGGAATTTTGTCCTTCATTGCTAGAGGGATGGAGTTTAAGACTAGGGAGGTTATGTTGCAATTGTATAAGGTGTTAGTGCGGCCACACCTGGAGTATTGTGTTCAGTTTTGGTCTCCTTACTTGAGAAAGGACGTACTGGCGCTGGAGGGTGTGCAGAGGAGATTCACTAGGTTAATCCCAGAGCTGAAGGGGTTGGATTATGAGGAGAGGTTGAGTAGACTGGGACTGTACTCGTTGGAATTTAGAAGGATGAGGGGGGATCTTATAGAAACATTTAAAATTATGAAGGGAATAGATAGGATAGATGCGGGCAGGTTGTTTCCATTGGCGGGTGGCAGCAGAACTAGGGGGCATAGCCTCAAAATAAGGGGAAGTAGATTTAGGACTGAGTTTAGGAGGAACTTCTTCACCCAAAGGGTTGTGAATCTATGGAATTCCTTGCCCAGTGAAGCAGTTGAGGCTCCTTCATTACATGTTTTTAAGGTAAAGATAGATAGTTTTTTGAAGAATAAAGGGATTGAGGGTTATGGTGTTCCGGCCGGAAAGTGGAGCTGAGTCCACAAAAGATCAGCCATGATCTAATTGAATGGCGGAGCAGGCTCGAGGGGCCAGATGGCCTACTCCTGCTCCTAGTTCTTATGTTCTTATGTTCTTATAAATGCTCCTTCGGCCAGTCGGATATTAAATTCCTGGGTGGTCATATCTCCCATTTGGGTGTGCGGCCGGATGAGGACAAGATTGCTGCCATAACATCCCTGATAAGTGCGAGGTGATTGATTTTGGTAGAAAAAATTTGAATGCGGATTACAGGGTCAACGGCAGGGTTCTGAGGAATGTGGAGGAACAGAGAGATCTTGGGGTTCATGTCCACAGATCTCTGAAGTTTGCCACTCAAGTGGATAGAGTCGTGAAGAAGGCTCATAATGTGTTCGCAGTTATTAACAGGGGGCTTGAGTTTCAGAGCCGCGGGGTTAGGCTGCAACTATACATGACCCTGGTGAGACCACATTTGGAGTATTGTGTGCAGTTCTGGTCACCTCATTACAGGACGGATGTGGAAGCATTGGAAAGGGTGCAAAGGATATTTACTAGGATGCTGCCTGTTTTGCAGGATAGGTCTTATGAGGAAAGGTTGACAGAGCTAGGGCTTTTCTCTTTGGAGAGGAGGAGGATGAGAGGTGACTTAATAGAGGTTTATAAGATGATGAGGGGGATAGGTATTGTGGACATTCAGAGGCTATCACCTCGGGTGGATGTAGCTGTTACAAGGGGGAATAACTATAAGATTCAAGGTGGGAGACATAGGAGGGATATCTGAGGTATGTTCTTTACTCAGAGAGTGGTTGGGGTGTGGAATGGACTGCCTGCTGTGATAGTGGAGTCGGACACTTTGGGAACTTTCAAGCGGTTATTGGACAGGCACATGGAGCACACCAGAATGACAGGGAGTGGGATCGCTTGATCTTGGTTTCGGACAATGCTCGGCACAACATCGAAGGGTGAAGGGCCTGTTCTGTGCTGTACTGTTCAATGTTCCATGTTCCATGAGAAGCCGGGTTCGACTCCTGGCCCTGGGTCACTGTCCGTGTGGAGTTTGCACATTCCCCCCATGTCAACGTGGGTTTCATCCCCACAACCCAAAGATGTGCAGGTTAAATGGATTGGCCACGCTAAATTCCCCTTTAATTAGAAAAAAACAATAATTGGGTACTCTAAATTTTTTTAACAAAGTATGTAAGGTGACAGGGAAAAGATAATCAACCGCAGTAAACCTGCCCGTATTTGATGGAATGTTACCCTATTGACTCGCAATATTCCTCAACCTTCATTCTCCAGTGAAACATATTTTTTTGGATCTGCTTCTACTGTTGAGCTTAGTGATCCTTTGCAGTAACTGACTTCAATCCCTTTCCCCCACCCCCAATCCGTTACTCATACATGAAATGAAATGAAAATTGCTTATTGTCATAAGTAGGCTTCAATGAAGTTATTGTTAAATGCCCCTAGTCGCCACATTCCGGCGCCTGTCCGGGGAGGCTGGTACGGGAATTGAACTGTGCTGCATGTGAAGTTGATCTACTTTATTCCAGTATCCAACATTTCAGTTTGCATCTCCTTTATTTAGCCTTGCTGTCTTGCTGAACTCTCTGTCCTTGATCAGCCGCATTATTCCAATAGAGCTTGACAAACACTTCCTCACCTTTCAATGAGGTGCTTTATAGCATCCTGGACTCAACACCGTGTTCAACAATTTTACATCATTATCCAGGCCCCATTTTGGTTCCTTTCCCTTTGCAAGTTTTGATTTTAACCCTTTTTTCTCTTGTTTCTGCTTTGAGACAGCAGCTGCTCATTATTCTGCGATTCACGCCTCCTCTGGCCACATCTTCTCCCATTCCCCACATTGACAACGCTTTTGTCATTTAATTTCTCCTGCCTTCCACCCTGTGACAGACCTTCCCACTTTTTTTTAAATCACCTCCCATCTGCTTAAAACCCGTTGAATATTTTTTCTCCCTCTACTAGGGGTGGTTTAGCTCACTCGGCTAAATCGCTGGCTTTTATGGCAGACCAAGCAGGCCAGCAGCACAGTTCGATTCCCGTACCAGCCTCCCTGGACAGGTGCCGGAATGTGGCGACTAGGGGAATTTCACAGTAACTTCATTGAAGCCTACTCGTGACAATAAGTGATTTTTATTTCATTTCATTTCAGGTGTTTCCAGGCCAGCTCAGCATTTTCAGCATTTTCTGTTTTTACATCACTTTTACCTTGTCTTTTCTGGGGGAAAAATGTTTTGTTGAATTTTCATACCGTGCAACAGCAGCAATGAACCCTGTTTCTGTCAACATTTCCCAAAGTTAACAATTCAGTGGGACCCTCAACCTGGGATGATCCGGGCTCACAGGGACATGATAGATAGGGCAGAGACGGACCGACTGATAAGAGAGATCCTACGAGTGGATCGGAGGATTGCGGAGGCTCCAGAGGCGGGGCTATTGAGGGAATGCCGGAGGCTGCAGGCGGAATTTAGTTTGTTAACTACAGGTAGGGCAGTGGAGCAGTTCAGGAAGGTGAAGGGAGCAGTGTATGAGCACGGGGAAAAGGCCAGTAGGTTGCTTGCACAGCAGCTCAGAAAATGGGAGGCATCGAGGGAAATAGGGAAAGTGGTTGATGGGAATGGGAACTTAGTTGGGGACTCGGAGGGTGTGAACAAGACCTATGGGACTTTTATAGTAGTCCTTGATAAATATCAAACTATTCGGAAGGACAGAGTGGATGGTAAGGGAGATGGTGTAGCTCTGTTATTTAAGGATGACATCCAGGCAATAGTAAGGGATGACATTGGTGCTATGGAGGACAAGGTTGAATCCATTTGGGTGGAAATTAGGAATAGGAAGGTGAAAAAGTCACTGATAGGAGTAGTCTATAGGCCACCAAATAGTAACGTTATGGTGGGGCAGGCAATAGACAAACAAATAACTGATGCATGCAGAAATGGTGCAGTCGTTATCAAGAGGGATTTTAATCTACATGTCGATTGGTTTAACGAGGTTGGTCAAGGCAGCCTGGAGGAAGAGTTTACAGAATGTATCCGTGATAGTTTCCTAGAACATTATGTAATAGAACCTACAAAGGAACAAGCAGTCCTAGTTCTGGTCCTGTCTCATGAGACAGGATTGACTAATGATCTCATAGTTAGGGATCCTCTTGCAAGGAGCGATCACAGTCTGGTGGAATTTAAAATACAGATGGAGGGTGAGAAGGTGAAATCACACAGTAGTGTTTTGTGCTCAAACAAAGCAGATTACAATGAGATGAGAGAAGAGGTAAGGTAGACTGGTAGCAAAGACTTTATGGTGAAACAGTTGAGGAACAGTGGAGAACCTTCCGAGCGATTTTTCACAGTTTATACCAACAAAAAGGAAGGTAGAAAGAGGGAAAATTGACCGTGAATATCTAAGGAAATAAGGGACAGTATCAAATTAAAGGAAAAAGCATCCAAAGTGGCAAAGATTAGTGGGAGACTAGAGGACTGGGAAATCTTTAGGGGGCAACAGAAAGCTACTACAAAAGCTATCAATAAGAGTAAGATAGATTATGAGAGTGAACAGGCCATCAGGGCCAGGAGACTTGTCCACCTTTAGCCCTATGAGCTTGCCCACCACTATCTCCTGTGGCAACTAGGGGCTTTTCAGGTAAATATTTGTCCTGTAGAGGATGAGAAGGGTGATTTAATAATGGGAGTTGAGGAAATGGCTGAGGAACTGAACAGGTTTTTCGGGTCTGTCTTCACAATGGAAGACACAACATGCCAGTGACTGATAGAAATGAGGCTATGGCAGGTGACGTCATTGAGATGATTGTTATCACGAAGGAGATAGTGGTGGGCAAGCTCATAGGGCTAAAGGTGGACAAGTCTCCTGGCCCTGATGGCATGAATCACAGAGTGCCAAAAGAGATGGCTAGGGAAATTGCAAATGCACTAGTGATAATTTACCAAAATTCACTAGACTCTGGGATGGTCTCGGCGGATTGGAAATTAGCAAACGTGACACCACTGTTTAAAAAAGGAGATAGGCAGAGAGCGGGTAATTATAGGCCAGTTAGCTTAACTTTGGTAGTAGGGAAGATGCTGGAAACTATCATCAGAGATGAAATAGCGAGACATCTGGATGGAAATTGTCCCATTGGGCAGACGCAGCATGGGTTCATAAAGGGCAGGTTGTGCCTTGCTAATTGAGTGTAATTTTTTGAGGACCTTCCAAAGCGGTAGATAATGGGGAGCTAATGGATGTGGTATGTCTGGATTTCAAGAAAACATTTGGCAAGGTGCCACACAAAAGTTTGCAGCATACGATGAAGATGTATGCATTAAATGTAAAGTAGTCGTATGGATAGAGGATTGGTTAATTAATAGAAAGCATAGAGTGAGGATTAATGGGTGCTTCTCCGGTTGGCAATCAGTAGCTTGTGGTTTCTGTCAGGGATTGGTGCTGGGCCCGCAATTGTTCACAATTCGCTTCAATGATTTGGAGTTGGGGACGAAGGGCAATATGTCCAAGTTTGCAGACAACACTAAGATGAGTGGTACAGCAAAAAGTGCAGGGCATACTGGAAGTCTGCAGAGGGATTTGGATAGTTTAAGTGAACGGACTAGGGTCTGGCAGATGGAATACCATTTTGACAAATGTGAGGTTATCAACTTTGGGAGGAATCAGAGCAAACAGGATTATTAATTAAATGATAAAATATTAAAACATGCTGGTGGGGCAGGCTTGAGGGGCCATGAGGCCTACTCCTGCTCCTAGTTCTTATGTTCTTATGTGCCTGTCAGGCAGGGAGGAAGTGGTCAAGCGAGGGAACCGTGGTTTACTCAAGTAGTTGAATCACTTGTCAAGAGGAAAAATGAGGCTTATGTAAAGATGAGACATGAAGGTTCAGTTAGAGCGTTCGAGAGTTACAAGTTAGCTAGGAAGGATCTAAAGAGACAGCTACGAAGAGCCAGGAGAGGACTTGAGAAATCTTTGGCAGGTAGTATCAAGGATAACCCTAAAGCTTTCTATAGGTATGTCAGGAGTAAAAAAATTACTAGGGTAAGAGGTGGGCCTGTCAAGGGAAGTTGTGCGTGGAGTCCAAGGAGATAGGAGAGGTGCTGAATGAATATTTTTCATCAGTATTCACACAGGAAAAAGACGACGTTGTTTAGGAGAATAATGTGGTACAGGCTACTCGACTTAAAGGGCTTGAGGTTCATAAGGAGGAGGTGGTAGCAATTCTGGAAAGTATGAAAATAGACAAGTCCCCTGAGCTTGATGGGATTTATCCTAGAATTCTCTGCGAATTCAGGGAAGAGATTGCTGAGCCTTTGGCTTTGATCTTTATGTTATGTTTGCCTACAGGAATAGTGCCAGTAGGTTGGAGGACAGCAAATGTTGTCCCCTTGTTCAAGAAGGGGAATAGAGACAACCCCGGTAACTATAGACCAGTGAGCCTTACTTCTGTTGTGGGCAATGTCTTGGAAAGATTCAGAAGAGATAGGATTTATAATCATCTTCAAAGGAATAATTTGATTAGCGATTGTCAACACGGTTTTGTGAAGGTTAGGTCGTGCCTCACAAACCTTATTGAGTTCTTTGAAAAGGTGACAAACAGGTGGTCGAGGGTAAAACAGTTCATTGGTGTACATGGATTTCAGTAAAGCGTTTGATAAGCTTCTCCATGGTAGGCTATTATAGAAGATACGGAGACATGGGATTCAGGGTAATTTAGCAGTGTGGTTCAGAAATTGGCTAGCTGGAAGATGACAAAGTTGATAGGAAATGTTCAACCGGAGTTCAGTTACTAGTGGTGTATCACAAAGAACTGTTTTGGGGCCACTGCTGTTTGTCATTTTTATAAATGGCCTGGAGGAGGGCGTCGAAGAATGGATGAGTAAATCTGCAGATGGCACAAAACTCGCTGGAGTTGTGGACAGTGCGGAAGGATGTTGCAAGTTACAGATGTACATAGATAAGCTGCCGAGCTGGGCTGACAGGTGGCAAATGGACTTTAATGCAGAAAAGTGTGAGGTGATTCATTTTGCAAAGAATAACAGGAAGACAGAGTACTGGGCTAATGGTAAGATTCTTGGTAGTGTGGATGAGCAGAGAGATCTCGGTGTCCATGCCCATTGATCGTGGAAGTTGCCACTCAGGTAGATAGTGCTATTAATAATTTGGTATGTTATCTTATATTGGGAGGGAGATTGAGTTTCGGAGCCATGAGGTGGTGTTGCAGCTGTACATAACTCTGGTGCGTCTGCATTTGGAGTAGTGCGTGCAGTTCTGGTCGCTGCATAATAGGAAGGATATGGAAGCATTGGAAAGGGTGCAGAGGAGATTTACCAGGATGTTGCCTGGTCTGAGGGAAGATCTGACGAGGGAAGGCTGAGGGACTTGAGGCTGTTTTGTTCGAGAGAAGAAGGTTAAGAGCTGACTTAATTGAGGCATCAAGATAACCAGAGGATTAGATATGGTGGACAGTGAGAGCCTTTTTCCTCGGATGATAATGATTAGCACATGGAGACATAGCTTTAATTTGAGGGGAGATAGATGTGGGACAGACATCAGAGGTAGCTTCTTTACTCAGAGAATAGTAAGGGAGCGGAATGCCCTGCCTGCAACAGGAGTGGACGCACCAATATTAAGGGCATTTAAATGGTCATTGGAAAAACATATGGATGATATGGGAATAGTGTAGATGGGCTTGATAGTAGTTTCACAGGTCGGTGCAACATGGAGGGCCGAAGTGCCTGCCCTGTTCTATGTTCTGAAGTGCCTCAGGACATTTTACTGCATTAAAGGCACTGTTATAAATGCAAGTTGTTGGCGATCATTACCAGTATCTCAAATCATTGTTCAGATGGACTCTACTCATTTATACTCAGTCAGGTTCTGTTATCTTTCTGCTACATGTGTACATTTATGGCCTCATTCTTCTCACACAGCGGCTGTCCAACCACCATCAAACCTACGCTTCTCGGACATCACGGGGAACAGTTTCCGGATGGACTGGGATCATGGATCGGAGGAGGTGGACGAGTACAGAATCAGCTGGGTTCCATCTGGGGGAGGGGACAAAAAAGAGGTGATGAAATCCATACTTTCTGCTTCTGTGTAGCTCCAGCTGATTTTTAAATTTGCCTTGCAATATGCGAGTGTGAAGCAAAACCGCTGTCAGACAGATCTGTATATGTATGAAAATGTTCCTCCTTTCCAGAAACGATGTTTCATTGCATCCTTGTAATCCTTTCCACATTTGCTAATGAGTTGCATTCTCTGTTGGCCGTGGTGGCATGATCACACTGAAAACAGCAGGTATTTTCCATTCCCAACAGTGACATGCAAAGACACGGGCAGGACTGGAAAATTTGGAGATTGGCCAAAACTAAATTGGGTGGGATGAGATCTTTGAACCATAACCTGCAAAAGCATAAGCACATTCTTTCTAAATGGCATTACTGTACTAGAAGGTGATCAGAAAACTGCTTTCCTGCACGGATCATATGCTCTTTAGTATTGAGATGTTGGGCTCAGTTGCCTACTCAAAGAAAAGCATTTGGGCAATGAACAAAACCGTCCAAATTAGTTTATTCCTTCAATTTAATTTTCGGCAGAAATACTCCACATGACCACGAGGGAATGCCACTGGGAAAGGTGGCTGCAGCCAAGGGTTGGTAAAGGATTTTAAGGTCATTGTGGCCCCCTGAGTGATATCAAATTCAAACATCCCCATTTGAATTGGTTTCATGCACTGAACGTATCTTGACCTTCGCTTTATGCCTATTCTTCCAGATGATTATAAGTGGCAAAGAGACAAGTCATGTTTTAGATAACCTGGATCCTGACACCTTATATGATGTTTCCCTTACTGCCATCTACCCAGACCAGACGGAAAGTGATGACGTCTCAGCCTCCCAGCGTACATGTAAGTCTTTAGTATATAAAAATCTCCACATGCTGCATTTTGTGATATGCAGCAGATCATAATGTCCTTCAGGATGGCGTGTGGGATTATTATGTTCCACTGGATTCTCTGCTTCTGCTGTAGCAAAGTGTATCTATTGGCTTCATTGGCTAGCCTGCTTGTGTCCAATATTCCTGGGCCATACTGCACCTACAGCCAGATAAATCTATAAAACCAAATAATTCCAACAGTGTAGAAGGAGGCCATTTGGCCCAGTGTGTCTGCACCGACCCTCTGAAAGAGCAACCAAACTAGGCCCACATATGGTCCACATAGGTACCAACGACATAGGTAGGAAGAGAGATGGGGATTTGAGACAGAAATTCAGGCAGCTCGGGTGGAAGCTGAGAGCTAGAACAAACAGACAGGAGGTTCTGTGGGAACGAAAGAGACTCACGGTTGGTGTGTTGCCTCCCAGGTGCCAGGGTTCGTGATGTCTCTGATCGTGTTTTTGGGATACTTAAGGGGGAGGGGGAGCAGCCCCAAGTCGTGGTCCACATAGGTACCAATGACATAGGTAGGAAGAGAGATGGGGATTTGAGACAGAAATTTAGGGAGCTAGGGTGGAAGCTGAGAGCTAGAACACACAGAGTTGTTATCTCTGGGTTGTTACCCGTGCCACGTGCTAGCGATGTGAGAAATAAGTAGAGAGAGGAGTTGAACACGTGGCGACAGGGATGGTGCAGGAGGGAGGGTTTTGGTTTCCTGGATAATTGGGGCTCATTCTGGGGTAGGTGGGACCTCTACAAACAGGATGGTCTTCACCTGAACCAGAGGGGTACCAATATCCTGGGGGGGAGATTTGCTAGTGCTCTTCAGGGGGGTTTAAACTAATTCAGCAGGGGGATGGGAACCTAAATTGTAGTCCCAGTGTACAGGATGTTGAGAGTAGTGAGGTCAGGGAGAGGGTTAAAAGTTCAAAAGAAGGCACCGGCAAGCAAGACGCTGGTTTGAAGTGTGTCTACTTCAACGCCAGGAGCATCCGGAATAAGGTGGGTGAGCTTGCAGCATGGGTTGGTACCTGGGACCTCGATGTTGTCGCGATTTCGGAGACATGGGTAGAGCAGGGACAGGAATGGTTGTTGCAGGTTCCAGGATTTAGATGTTTCTGTAAGAACAGAGAAGATGGTAAAAGAGGGGGGGGGGTGTGGCATTGTTAATCAAGGAAAGTATTACGGCGGTAGAAAGGACGTTTGAGGACTCGTCTACTGAGGTAGTATGGGCCGAGGTTAGGAACAGAAGAGGAGAGGTCACCCTGGTGGGAGTTGTCGATAGACCTCCGAATAGTTCCAGAGGTGTAGAGGAAAGGATTGCAAAGATGATTCTCGACAGGAGCGAGAGTAGCAGGGTAGTTATTATGGGGGACTTTAACTTTCCAAATATTGACTGGAGATACTATAGTTCGAGTACTGTAGATGGGTCAGTTTTTGTGCAGTGTGTGCAGGAGGGTTTTCTGACACAGTATGTAGACAGGCCAACAAGGGGCGATGCCACGTTGGATTTGGTACTGGGTTATGAACCCGGCCAGGTGTTAGGTTTAGATGTAGGTGAGCACTTTGGTGATAGTGATCACAATTCGGTCATGTTTACTTTAGGTATGTACCGCAAGGCAAGAATTATAGCTGGGGGAAAGGCAATTATGATGCAATTCGGCAAGATTTAGGATGTATAGGATGGGGAAGGAAACTACAGGGGTGGGTACGATTGAAATGTGGAGCTGCGTGTCCTTGATAAGTATGTACCTGTCAGGCAGGGAGGAAGTTGTCGAGCAAGGGAACCGTGGTTTGCTAAGGAAGTTGAAGCACTTGTCAAGAGGAAGAAGAAGGCTTATGTTAGGATGAGACATGAAGGCTCAGTTAAGGCACTTTAGAGTTACAAGTTAGACAGGAAGGACCTAAAGGGAGAGTTAAGAAGAGCGAGGAGAGGACACGAAAAGTCTTTGGCGGACAGGATCAAGGAAAACCCTAAGACTTTCTATAGGTTTATCAGGAACAAATGAATGACTAAAGTAAGATTAGGGCCAATCAAGGATAGTAGTCGAAAGTTGTGTGTGGAATCAGAGGAGATAGGGGAAGCGTTAAATGGATATTTTTCGTCAGTGTTTACACTGGAGAAAGACAATGTTGTCGAGGAAAATACTCAGGTACAATCGACCAGATTAGATGGGATTGAGGTTCACAAGGAGGAGGTGTTAGCAATTTTGGAAAGTGTAAAAATAGATAAGTCCCCTGGGCCAGATGGGATTTATCCTAGCATTCTCTGGGAAGCCAGGGAGGGCTAAAGGTGGACAGGTCTCCTGGCCCTGATGGCATGCATCCCAGAGTGCTAAAAGAGATGGCTAGGGAAATTGCAAATGCACTAGTGATAATTTACCAAAATTCATTAGACCCTGGGATGGTCCCAGCAGATTGGAAATGAGTAAACGTGACACCACTGTTTAAAAAAGGAGGTAGGCAGAGAGCGGGTAATTATAGGCCAGTTAGCTTAACTGATGTAGTATCATGGAAGATGTTGGAATCTATCATCAAAGAACAAATAGCGAGGCATCTGGATGGAAATTGTCCCATTGGGCAGATGCAGCATGGGTTCATAAAGGGCAGGTCGTGCCTAAGAAACTTAGTGGAATTTTTTGAGGACCTTACCAGAGCAGTAGATAATGGGGAGCCAATGGATGTGGTATATCTGGTTTCCAGAAAACCTTTGGCAAGGTGCCACACAAAAGGTTGCTACATAAGATAAAGATTCATGGCATTAAGGGTAAAGTAACAGCAGGGATAGAGGATTGGTTAATTAATAGAAAGCAAAGAGTGGGGATTAATGGGTGTTTTTCTGGTTGGCAATCAGTAGCTAGTGGTGTCCCTCAGGGATCCGTGTTGGGCCCACAATTTTTCACAGTTTACATAGATGATTTGGAGTTGGGGACCAAGGGCAATGTGTCCAAGTTTGCAGACGACACTCAGATGAGTGGTAAAGCGAAAAGTGCAGAGGATACCGAAGTCTGCAGAGGGATTTGGATAGGTTAAGTGAATGGGATAGGTACTGGCAGATGGAATACAATGTTGACAAATGTGAGGTTATCCATTTTGGTGGGAATAACAGCAAAGAGGATTATTATTTAAATGATAAAATATTAAAACATGCTGCTGTGCAGAGAGACCTGGGTGTGCTAGTGCATGAGTCACAGAAAGTTGGTTTACAGGTGCAACAGGTGATTAAGAAGGCGAATGGAATTTTGTCCTTCATTGCTCGAGAGATGGAGTTTAAGATGAGGGTGGTTATGCTGCAATTGTATAAGGTGTTAGTGAATCCACACCTGGAGTGTTATGTTCAGCTTTGGTCTCCTTACCTAAGAAAGGACATACTGGCACTGGAGGGTGTGCAGAGGAGATTCACTAGGTTAATCCGAGAGCTGAAGGGGTTGGAATACGAGGAGAGGTTGAGTAGACTGGGACTGTACTCATTGGAATTTAGAAGGATGAGGGGGGATCTTATCGAAACATTTAAAATTATGAAGGGAATAGATAGGATAGATGCGTGCAGGTTGTTTCCACTGGCGGGTGAAAGCAGAACTAGGGGGCACAGCCTCAAAATAAGGGGAAGGAGATTTTGAACTGAGTTTAGGAGGAACTTCTTCACCCAAAGGGTTGTGAATCTATGGAATTCCTTGCCCAGTGAAGCAGTTGAAGTTCCTTCATTAAATGTTTTTAAGATAAAGTTAGATAGTTTTTTGAAGAATAAAGGGATTAAGGGTTATGGTGTTCGGGCCGTAAACTGGAGCTGAGTCCACAGAAGATCAGCCATGATCTCATTGAATGGCGGAGCAGGCACGAGGGGCCATACGGCCTACTCCTGCTCCTAGTTCTTATGTTCTTATGTAACTGTCAGGTAGGGAGGAAGTGGTCGAGCGAGGGAACAGTGGTTTACTAAAGTAGCTGAATCACTTGTCAAGAGGAAGAAGGAGGCTTATGTAAAGATGAGACATGAAGGTTCAGTTCGGGCGCTCGAGAGTTACAAGGTAGCTGGGAAGGACCTAAAGAGAGAGCAAAGGAGAGCCAGGAGGGGACATGAGAAGTCTTTGGCAGGTAGGACCAAGGATAACCCTAAATCTTTCTATAGGTATGTCAGGATAAAAAGAGTGACTCAGGTAAGAGTAGGGCCAGTCAAGGACAGTAGTGGAGTCCGAGGAGAGAGGAGAGGTGATAAATGAATATTTTTCGTCAGTATTCAGATGGGAAAAAGACAATGTTGTCGAGGAGAATACTGAGATACAGGTTACTAGACTAGAAGGGCTTGAGGTACACAAGGAGGAGGTGTCAGCAATTCTGGAAAGTGTGAAAATAGATAAGTCCCCTGGGCCGGATGGGATTTATCCTAGGATTCTTTGGGAAGTGAAGGAAGAGATTGCTGAGCCTTTGACTGGAGGATAGTAAATGTTGTCAACTTGTTCAAGAAGGGGAGTATAGACAACCGCGGTAACTCTAGACCAGTGAGCCTTACTTCTGTTGTGGGCAAAGTGTTGGAAAGGTTCATAAGAGATAGGATTTATCATCATCTGGAAAGGAATAATTTAATTAGCGATAGTCAACACGGTTTTGTGAACAAAGAACAAAGAAAATTACAGCAGAGGAACAGGTCCTTCGGCCCTCCCAGCCTGCGCCGATCCAGATCCTTTATCTAAACCTGTTGCCTATATTCCAAGGTCTACTTCTCTCTGTTCCCCACCCGTTCATATATCTGTCCAGATGCATCTTAAATGATGCTATCGTACCCACCTCTACCACCTCTGCTGGCAAAGCATACCAGGCACCCACCACCCTCTGCGTGACAAACTTTCCATGCACATCTCCCTTAAACTTTTCCCTCTCACCTTGAAATTGTGACCCCTTGTAATTGACACCCCCACTCTTGGAAAAAGCTTGTTGCTGTCCACCCTATCCATACCTCTCGTAATTTTGTAGACCTCAATCAGGTCTCCCCATAACCTCCGTCTTTCCAACGAAAACAATCCTAATCTACTCAACCTTTCTTCATAGCTAGCACCCTCCATACCAGGCAACATCCTGGTGAACCTCCTCCCCCACTCTTGGAAAAAGCTTGTTGCTGTCCACCCTATCCATACCTCTCATAATTTTGTAGACCTCAATCAGGTCCGCCCTCAACCTCCGTCTTTCCAACGAAAACAATCCTAATCTACTCAACCTTTCTTCATAGCTAGCACCCTCCATACCAGGCAACATCCTGGTGAACCTCCTCTGCACCCTCTCTAAAGCATCCACATCCTTCTGGTAATGTGGCGACCAGAACTGCACGCAGTATTCGAAATGTGGCCTAACCAAAGTCCGATACAACTGTAACATGACCTGCTGACTCTTGTACTCAATACCCCGTCCGATGAAGGCAAGCATGCTGTATGCCTTCTTGACCACTCTATTGACCTGCGTTGCCACCTTCAGGGTACAATGGACCTGAACTCCCAGATCTCTCTGCACATCAATATTCCCCAGGACTCTTCCATTGACCATATAGTCTGCTCTTGAGTTAGATCTTCCAAAATGCATCACCTCGCATTTGCCTGGATTGAACTGAAGGATAGGTCGTGCCTCACAAATCTTATTGAGTTCTTTGAGAAGGTGACCAAACAGGTGGATGAGGGTAAAGCAGTTAATGTGGTGTATGCTTTAGCTCACTGAGCTAAATCGCTGGGTTTTAAAGCAGACCAAACAAGCCAGCAGCACGGTACGATTCCCGTACCAGCCTCCCCAGACAGGCACGGGAATGTGGTGACTAGGGGCTTTTCACAGTAACTTCATTGAAGCCTCCTCTTGACAATAAGCAATTTTCATTTCATTTTTTTTATTTCAGTACAGCGTTTGATAAGTTTCCCCATGGTAGGCTAATGCAGAAAATATGGAAAAATGGAATTCAGGGTGATTTAGCAGTTTGAATCAGAAATTGGCTAGCTGGAAGAAGACAAAGGGTGGTGGTTGATGGGAAATGTTCAGCCTGGAGTTCAGTTTCTAGTGGTGTACCACAAAGATCTGCTTTGGGGCCACTGCTGTTTGTCATTTTTATAAATGACCTGAAGGAGCGCGTAGAAGGATGTGTGAGTACATTTTCAAATGACACTAAAGTCGGTGGAGTTGTGGACAGTGCGGAAGGATGTTGCAAGTTACAGAGGGACATAGATAAGCTGCAGAGCTGGGCTGAGAGGTGGAAAATGGAGATAAATGCAGAAAAGTGTGAGGTGATTCATTTTGGAAGGAATAACAGGAAGACAGAGTACTGGGCTAATTGTAAGATTCTTGATAGTGTGGATGAGCAGAGAGATCTCGGTGTCCATGTACATAGATCCCTGAAAGTTGCCACCCAGTTTGATAGGGTTATTAAGAAGGCGAACAGTGTGTTAGCTTTTATTGGTAGAGGGATTAAGTATGAGAGCCATGAGGTCATGTTACAGCTGTACAAATCTCTGGTACGGCCGCATTTGGAATATTGCATGCAGTTCTGGTCGCCGCATTATAGGAAGGATGTGGAAGCACTGGAAAGGGTGCAGAGGAGATTTATCAGGATTTTGCCTGGTATGGAGGGAAGATCTTGCGAGGAAAGGCTGAGGGACTTGAGGCTGTTTTCGTTCGAGAGAACAATGTTAAGAGGTGACTTAATTGAGGCATACAAGATGATCAGAGGATTAGATAGGGTGGAGAGTGTGAGCCTTTTTGCTCGGATGGCGATGGCTAGCACGAGGGGACATAGCTTTAAATTGAGGCGAGATAGATATAGGACAGATGTCAGAGATAGGTTCTTTACTCGGAAAGTAGTAAGGGCGTGGAATACCCAACCTGCAACAGGAGTGGACTCGCCATATATTAAGGGCATTTAAATGGTCATTGGATAAACATATGTATGATAAGGGAATAGTACAGGTGGGCTTTAGAGTGGTTTCACAGGTCGGTGAAACATGGAGGGCCGAAGGGCCTGTACTGCGCTGTAATGTTCTGAAGTGCTTCGGGACATTTTAATGCATTAAAGGCACTATTATAAATGCAAGTTGTTGGTGATGAGTGCCAGAATCTCCAATCTTTGCTCATATGGCCTCCCTTCCCTCATTATTTCTACTCTGTCAGATTCTCTTACCTTTCTGCTACATGTGTACATTTATGGTCTCATTCTTCTCACACAGCGGGTGGACCAGCACCATCAAACCTACGCTTCTCGGACATCACGGCGAACAGTTTCCGGATGCACTGGGATCATGGGTCGGAGGAGGTGGACCAGTACAGACTCAGCTGGGTTCCATCTGGGGGAGGGGACAAAGAAGAGGTGATGAAATCCATACTTTCTGCTTCTGTGTAGCTCCAGCTGATTTTTAAATTTGCCTTGCAACATGCGAGTGTGAAGCAAAACCGCTGTCAGACAGATCTGTATATGTATGAAAATGTTCCTCCTTTCCAGCAACGAGGTTTCATTGTATCCTTGTAATCCTTTCCACATTTGCAAATGAGTTGCATTCTCTGTTGGCCGTGGTGGCATGATCACATTGAAAACAGCAGGTATTTTCCATTCCCAACAGGGACAGGGAAAGTCACGGGCAGGAGTGGAAAATTTGGAGATCGGCCAAAACTCAATTGGGTGGGATGAGCTCTTTGAACCATAACCTGCAAAAGCATAAGCACATTCTTTCTGAATGGCATTACGGTACTAGAAGGTGATCAGAAAACTGCTTTCCGCACGGACCATAAGCTCTTTAGTATTGAGATGTTGGGCTCAGTTGCCCACTCAAAGAACAGCATTTGGGCAATGAACAAAACAGTCCAAATTAGTTTATTCCTTCAATTTAATATTCTGCAGAAATACTCCACATGACCACGAGGGAATGCCACTGGGAAAGGTGGCTGCAGCCAAGGGTTGGTAAAGGATTTTAAGGTCCTTGTGGCCCCCTGAGTGATATTAAATTCAAACATCCCCATTTAATTAAGGGAATCAGTTTGCAGAAAACAAATTGGTTTCATGCACTGAACGTATCTTGACCTTCGCTTTATGCCTATTCTTCCAGATGATTATAAATGGCAATGAGACAAGCCAGGTTTTAGATAACCTGGATCCTGACACCTTATATGATGTTTCCCTTACGGCCATCTACCCAGACAAGAAGGAAAGTGAAGACGTCTCAGCCTCCCAGCGTACATGTAAGTCTTTAGTATATAAAAATCTCCATTTATCTTTTCTACCCCCTTACCAATTATCTTCAAATATTGAAAAGAGGACAAAGTGACATGGGAAGCACATGCTGCATATTGTGATGTGCAGCAGATCATAATGTCCTTCCTTCAGGATGGGGTGTGGGATCAGTATGTACCCCTGGATTCTCTGCTTCTGCTGTAGCAAAGTGTATCTATTGGCTTCATTGGCTAGCCTGCTTGTGTCCAATAAACCTGGGCCATACTGCACCTTCAGCCAGATAAAACTCTAAAACCATAGAATTCCGACAGTGTAGAAGGAGGCTATTTGGCCTTGTGTGTCTGCACCAACCCTCTGAAACAGCAACCGAACTAGGCCCACTCCCCTGCCCAATCCCTGAAACCCCACCTAACCGGCACATCTGGGACTATTTAGCATGACCAATCCACCTAATATGCACATCTTTGGACTGTGGGAGGAAATCGGTTGACCCAGAAGAAACCCACAAAGACACGGAGAGAACGTACAAGCGCCACACAGACAATCTATCGAGGCAGGAATTGAACCCAGTTCTCTGGCGCTGTGAGGCAGCAGTGACAACCCAACCCCTGATTAATTTATGCCTCCCTCAACTTGCCTCCTCTTTTATTGATGGACCCACTTCCCCAACCCCTTATCTATTCTTTATAGAAAAATGATTGGCCTCACCCCATTTTCCCACTACCTGGGCGTAACTTGTCTATACAAAGGTAAATAACAATCATATTTGTATTTATCTAACATATTTTGACAGTCTCAAGTAACTTTACTGGATGACATCAGCAGATTGCTAATCATTTAAGTTAAACTAGTGAGGTTTGTTTTCATACAACTTCAATAAATATTGGCCCATCCCGTTTTGCTGAAGGTGAAAGGGGCGGCATGTGGCTCAGTGGCTAGCACTGGGACTGCGGCACTGAGAAGACAGAGGGTGGTGATGGATGGCAAATTTTCAGACTGGAGACCAGTTACCAGCGGTGTACCACAGGGATCAGTGCTGGGTTCTGCTATTTGTGATTTTTATCAATGACTTGGAGGAGGGGGCTGAAGGGTGGGTCAGTAAATTTGCTGATGACACCAAGATTGGTGGAGTCGTGGATGAGTTGGAGGGCTGTTGTAGGGTGCAAAGATACATTGATTGGATGCAGAGCTGAATCGAAAAATGGCAGATGGAGTTTAACCCTGATAAGTGCGAGGTGATACATTTTGGTAGAATAAACATGAATGCGGATTACAGGGTCAACGGCAGGGTTCTGAGGAATGTGGAGGAACAGAGAGATCTTGGGGTTCATGTCCACAGATCTCTGAAGGTTGCCACTCAAGTGGATAGAGCCGTGAAGAAGGCTCATAGAACATAGAACGATACAGCGCAGTACAGGCCCTTCGGCCCTCAATGTTGCACCGACATGGAAAAAAAACTAAAGGCCATCTAACCTACACTATGCCCTTATCATCCATATGCTTATCCAATAAACTTTTAAATGCCCTCAATGTTGGCGAGTTCACTACTGTTGCAGGTAGGGCATTCCACGGCCTCACCACTCTTTGCGTAAAAAACCCACCTCTGACCTCTGTCCTATATCTATTACCCTTCAATTTAAGGCTATGTCCCCTCGTGATAGCCACATCCATCCGCGGGAGAAGGCTCTCGCTGTCCACCCTATCTAACCCTCTGATCATTTTGTATGCCTCTATTAGGTCACCTCTTCACCTTCTTCTCTCTAACGAAAACAACCTCAAGTCCATCAGCCTTTCCTCATAAGATTTTCCCTCCATACCAGGCAACATCCTGGTAAATCTCCTCTGCACCCGTTCCAAAGCTTCTACGTCCTTCCTATAATGGGGCGACCAGAACTGTGCGCAATACTCCAAATGCGGCCGTACTAGAGTTTTGTACAACTGCAACATGACCTCATGGCTCCGGAACTCAATCCCTCTACCAATAAAGGCCATCACACCATAGGCCTTCTTCACAACCCTATCAACCTGGGTGGCAACTTTCAGGGATCTATGTACATGGACACCGAGATCCCTCTGCTCATCCACACTACCAAGAATTTTACCATTAGCCAAATATTCCGCATTCCTGTTATTCTTTCCAAAGTGAATCACCTCACACTTCTCCACATTAAACTCCATTTGCCACCTCTCAGCCCAGCTCTGCAGCTTATCTATGTCCCTCTGTAACCTGCAACATCCTTCCGCACTGTCTACAACTCCACCGACTTTAGTGTCGTCTGCAAATTTACTTACCCATCCTTCTGCTCCCTCCTCTAGGTCATTTATAAAAATGACAAACAGCAACGGCCCCAGAACAGATCCTTGTGGTACGCCACTCGTAACTGAACTCCATTCTGAACATTTCCCATCAACCACCACTCTCTGTCTTCTTTCAACGAGCCAATTTCTGATCCACATCTCTAAATCACCCTCAATCCCCAGCCTCCGTATTTTCTGCAATAGCCGACCGTGGGGAACCTTATCAAACGCTTTACTGAAATCCATATACACCACATCAACTGCTTTACCCTCGTCCACCTGTTTGGTCACCTTCTCAAAGAACTCGATAAGGTTTGTGAGGCATGACCTACCCTTCACAAAACCATGCTGACTATCCCTAATCATATTATTCCTATCTGATGATTATAAATCGTATCTTTTATAATCCTCTCCAAGACTTTACCCACCACAGATGTTAGGTTCACCGGCCTATAGTTACCGGGGTTATGTCTACTCCCCTTCTTGAACAAAGGGACCACATTTGCTATCCTCCAGTCCTCTGGCACTATTCCTGTAGCCAATGATGACCTAAAAATCAAAGCCAAAGGCTCAGCAATCTCTTCCCTGGCTTCCCAGAGAATCCTAGGATAAATCCCATCAGGCCCCGGGGACTTATCTATTTTCACCTTGTCCAGAATTGCCAACACTTCTTCCCTACTCACCTCAATGCCATCTATTCTAATAGCCTGGGTCTCAGCATTCTCCTCCACAATATTATCTTTTTCCTGAGTGAATACTGACAAAAAGTATTCATTTAGTATCTCGCTTATCTCCTCAGCCTCCACACACAACTTCCCACCACTGTCCTTGACTGGCCCTACTCTTACCCTCGTCATTCTTTTATTCCTGACATACCTATAGAAAGCTTTTGGGTTTTCCTTGATCTTACCTGCCAAAGACTTCTCATGTCCCCTCCTTGCTCGTCTTAGCTCTCTCTTTAGATCCTTCCTCGCTTCCCTGTAACTATCAAGCGCCCCAACTGAAACTTCACGCCTCATCTTCACAGAGGCCTCCTTTTTCCTCTTAACAAGAGATTCCACTTCTTTGGTAAACCACGGTTCCCTTGCTCTACCCATTCCTCCCTGCCTGACTGGTACGTACTTATCAAGAACACGCAATAGCTGTTCCTTGAACAAGCTCCACATATCCAGTGTGCCCAACCCTTGCAGCCTACTTCTCCAACCTACACATCCTAAGTCATGTCTAATGGCATTATAATTGCCCTTCCCCCAGCTATAACTCTTGCCCTGCGGGGTATACTTATCCCTTTCCATCACTAATGTAAAGGTCACCGAATTGTGGTCACTGTCTCCAAAGTGTTCACTTACCTCCAGATCTAACACCTGGCCTGGTTCATTACCCAAAACCAAATCCAAAGTGGCCTCACCTCTTGTTGGCCTGTCAACATATTGTGTCAGAAAACCCTCCTGCACACATTGTACAAAGAACGACCCATCCAATGTACTCGAACTATATCTTTTCCAGTCAATATTAGGAAAGTTAAAGTCTCCCATAACAACTACCCTGTTACTTTCGCTCTTTTCCAGAATCATCTTCGCCATCCTTTCCTCTACATCTCTAGAACTATTAGGTGGCCTATAGAAAACTCCCAGCAGGGTGACCTCTCCTTTCCTGTTTCTAACCTCAGCCCATACTACCTCGGAAGAAGAGTCCCAATCTTGCACCCTTTCTGCCACCGTAATACTGTCCTTGACTAGCAGCGCCACACCTCCCCCTCTTTTGCCCCCTTCTCTGACTTTACTAAAGCACCTAAACCCCGGAACCTGCAACAACCATTCCTGTCCCTGCTCTATCCATGTCTCTGAAATGGCCACAACATCGAAGTCCCAGGTACCAACCCATGCTGCCAGTTCCCCTACCTTATTTCGTATACTCCTGACATTGAAATAGACACACTTCAAACCACCTACCTGAACACTGCCGCCTTCCTGCGAAGTCAAATCTGTGCTCCTGACCTCTCTCCTCTCAATCTCTCGCACCCCAAAACTACAATCCAGGTTCCCATGCCCCTGCTGAATTAGTTTAAACCCCCCCAAAGAGTACTAACAAATCTCCCCCCCAGGATATTGGTGCCCCTTAGGTTCAGATGTAGACCATCCTGTCTATAGAGGTCCCACCTTCCCCAGAAAGAGCCCCAGTTATCCAGAAATCTGAATCCCTCCCGCCTGCACCATCCCTGTAGCCACGTGTTTAATTGCTCTCTCTCCCTATTCCTCGTCTCACTATCACGTGGCACGGGCAACAACCCAGAGATAACAACTCTGTTTGTTCTCGCTCTGAGCTTCCATCCTAGCTCCCTAAAGACCTGCCTGACATCCTTGTCCCCTTTCCTACCTATGTCGTTAGTGCCAATGTGGACTACGACTTGGGGCTGCTCCCCCTCCCCCTTAAGGACCCGAAAAACACGATCCGAGACATCACTTACCCTTGCACCTGGGAGGCAACATACCAAACGTGAGTCTCTCTCGCTCCCACAAAATCTCCTATCTGTGCCCCTGACTATTGAGTCCCCAATTACTAAAGCTCTGCTCCTCTTCCCCCTTCCCTTCTGAGCAACAGGGACAGACTCCGTGCTAGAGTCCCGCACCCCATGGCTTACCCCTGGTAAGTCGTCCCCCCCACAAGTATCCAAAACGGTATACTTGTTACTCAAGGGAACGACCGCAGGGGGTCCCTGCACTGACTGCTTCTTCCCAGTCCCTCTTACAGTTACCCATCTATCTCCAGTCTTTGGTGTAACTACTTCCCTGAAGCTCCTATCTATGACCACCTCTGCCTCCCGAATGATCCGAAGTTCATCCAACTCCAGCTCCAGTACCATAACTCGGTCTTGTAGGAGCTGGAGCTGGCTGCACTTCCTGCAGGTAAAATCAGCAGGGACACTAACAGCATCCCTCACCTCAAACATCCTGCAGGCTCATAGTGTGTTAGCGTTTATTAACAGGGGGCTTGAGTTTAAGAGCCGCGGGGTAATGCTGCAACTATACATGACCCTGGTGAGACCACATTTGGAGTATTGTGTGCTGGTCACCTCATTACAGGAAGGATGTGGAAGCATTGGAAAAGGTGCAAAGGAGATTTACCAGGATGCTTCCTGTTTTGCAGGATAGGTCTTATGAGGAAAGGTTGAGGGAGGCTTTTCTCTTTGGAGCGGAGGAGGATGATGAGAGGCGACTTAATAGAGTTTCATAGGATGATGAGGGGGATAGATAGAGTGGACATTCACAGACTGTTTCCTCGGCTGGATGTAGCTGTTACAAGGGGGCATAACTATAAGATTCAGGGTGGGAGATATAGGAGGGATATCCGAGGTATGTTCTTTACTCAGAGAGGGCTTTGTGTGTGGAATGGACTGCCTGCTGTGATAGTGGAGTTCTGTGCTGTACTGTTCTATGTTCTATGAGGCGCCTCTGGGTCACTGTCCGTGTGAAGTTTGCACATTCACCCCATGTCTGCGTGGGTTTCACCCTCACAACCAAAAGATGTGCAGGTTCGGTGGATTGGCCATGCTAAATTTCCCTTTAATTGGAAAAAAACAATAATTGGGTACTCTCAAATTTTTTTACAAAATAAGTGAGGTGACAGGGAAACGCCATATTTGATGGAATGTTACCCTATTGACTCGCAATATTCTTCAACCTTCATTCTCCAGTGAAACACATAGAACATAGAACAGTACAGCACAGAACAGGCCCTTCGGCCCTCGATGTTGTGCCGAGCAATGATCACCCTACTCAAGTCAACGTATCCACCCTATACCAGTAACCCTACAACCCTCCCACCATTAACCTTATTTTTTTAGGACACTAAGGGCAATTTAGCATAGCCAATCCACCTAACCCGCACATCTTTGGACTGTGGGAGGAAACCGGAGCACCCGGAGGAAACCCACGCACACACGGGGAGGACGTGCAGACTCCGCACAGTGACCCAGCCGGGAATCGAACCTGGGACCCTGGAGCTGTGAAGCATTTATGTTAACCATCATGGTACCGTGCTAGGGTGCAATTCTCCCATTGGGAGTCCTTATGCCGGAGTGAAGTGTATCACCCCGACATCGGTGGCCGCTCCCAGCTCCCTATTCTCCCGCCCATGATTTCGCTCATTTTGAAAAGAGACAAGACCTGCAGCTGTGTGGTTCGTCTAGGCCGATATCCTTGTTAAATGTGGATGCCAAGCTCCTGGCCAAGGTTCTGGCCTCTAGGATTGAGGACTGTGTAACAGACGTCACAGGAGAAGACCAGACAGGATTTGTTAATGTCATAATATACACCAGTATATCATGGTGCAGACATATACTGATGGACACACACAGGGGCCAATCATCATGCACAAACACCGCAGCCATTCACCAGTTAGAATACACACACTATAAAGGCAGAGGGCACCACGGTTCCTGCTCATTCTGGGTGCTGCCTCTCCGTGGAACAAGAACTCATCAAGTCTAGCACAGACTTACACCACGTGCTGAGAGAGTCAACTGGTTCAGACAGGCTTAGGTCTCTAGTTTAAACTAGCATCATTTAAACCCGCAGTTCTCGTATGTCGATTAGTTAATAGTTAGTTAATAAAATTGAACCTTCCTCAGTGTTGGTGGTATATGTTCATCTTGCAAGTCTACACCATCCAACACTTCATGGTACCAGAGTTGAGTGATGTTAGTACTTCTGAGACCTACCTACCAGTGATCTGCCTTCCACCAGTCTCACGCCATCCTGCAGAATGGACTCCGTTCACCCACCGCCGCCCCTCCGCATTGCCGGGAATCTGGGCTCGAATTGGAAAATTTTTAAACAGCATTTCCAGCTGTACCTCGAGGCCACGGACCTGGAAGTTGCCTCGGACGCACGGAAGATTGCTCTCTTCCTCTCCACAGCCGGGGACCATGCTCTCCACATCTTCAACTCGCTCACCTTCTCTGAGGGCGAGGACAAATCGAAGTTCAAAACTGTCCTCTTAAAGTTCAACAGCCACTGCGAGGTTGAGGTAAACGAGAGCTTCGAGAGATACATGTTTCAACGGTGAATTCAGGGTAAGGACGAGTCTTTCCAGTCCTTTATCACCCACCTCCGCGTCCTTGCGCAGGCCTGCAACTATGGGTCCACCTCTGACTCCATGCTCCGTGACCAGATAGTTTTTGGTGTCCAATCTGAGCCCCTGCGCCCGCAGCTACTAAAAGTAAAGCAGCTCACCCTGTCCACGGCCATTGAGACCTGTGTTCTTCATGAACACGCCTCCACGCACTACTCCCGCATCCAGGCCACTGAAACGGCGCGGCAAGCTCCCTACGAAGCAGAACAGGTCCAAATGATTAAATCTTTCCAGGGTCTGGATCTGGACGATGGCAGCCATTTTGCGCGCTTTGTGCAGACTCCCGCGCTGACACGCAATGAACATGGTGACATCACGGACCGTTTTGTGCAGGCGCGCACCTCGCTTGATCGCCCCACGCATGCGCAGTGGTGCAACGAACGTGCCGACGCACCGGCATGCGGCAACTGTGGCTCCGCCCACTTAAAGCGGCAATGTCCCGTGAAGACCCGACGCTGCCTGTAGTGTGGCAAACTCGACCACTATGCTACTATGTGCAGGTCCTCCCTGCTTGCTGCTTTTAGAAGGTCCACCCAGCCCCATAGAGACATCAGATCCATTCAGCCTGCCATCAACGAACCTGCTCCAGATCTCGCTTCCCACTGTGCCTGCGATGATCCACAGGCCCCATTCCAACTTGGCATCATAACCACGAACAGGATGTCTCCCAAGCATGGCACCAAACCCGTCCACATTCACAGCATCGACCCAGATTATGAGTGGTTTGCTACCCTTACAGTCAACCGTTCCCCTGTCAGGTTCCGCCTAGAAACTGGCGCCTCCGCCAATCTCATTGCGTCATCTGATCTTCGCAAACTCTGTGTCCAGCCTGCCGTCCTGCCATCTGCGTGTCAATTGCTTGACTACAATGGCAATGCCATCGCTGCCAGTGGATCCTGCCAACTTGAGGTGACACATTGTGCGCACACAGCTGTTCCCCCGTTTGAGATCGTTGCCGCCTCAAAAGCCTCCTTGCTTGGTGCGCAGGCATGCAAGCTGCTCCATTTAGTGCAGAGGGTTTACTCTCTCTCTCCAAGCGATATGTCTGCATCTTCTGACACAGACTTCAGGGCACAACTCGACTCCATCATCCAGCAATACCATGATGTCTTCGAGGGTATGGGCACACTCCCGTATAAATACAAGATTTTACTCAAGCCCATCGCCATGCCTGTGGTTCACGCACCTTGCAGAGTCCCAGCGCCCGTTAAGGATCCCCTCAAGCAACAACTCCAAGACCTCCAGGAACAATGTTTTTTTTCCAGAGTCACGGAACTGACCAACTGGGTAAGCTTCATGGTCTGCGTCAAGAAACCGTCCGGCGAGCTGAGGATCTGTATAGACCCTAAAGATCTTAATCAGAACACCATGTGGGAGCACTACCCGATTCTGAAACGTGAGGAACTCACGTCTGAGATGGCCCATGCCAAACTCTTCTCAAAACTCGACACCTCAAAGGGTTTCTGGCAAATCCAGCTGGATGAGTCGAGCAGAAAGCTGTGTACATTCAGCACACCCCGCAGGAACACATCAGCCGCCTCAAGCGCGTCTTCAGGTGCATTCACAAACATGGCCTCCGCTTCAATAGGGCCAATGCTCCTTCGGCCAGTTGAACATTACGTTCCTGGCGGATCACATCTCCCACCGAGGGGTGCGTCCAGACGAGGACAAGATTGCAGCAATCACGTCCATGAAAATGCCCGAGGACAAGAAGGCGGTCCTCCGGTTCCTGGGCATGGTAAATTTCCTCGGGAAGTTCATCCCAAATCGCAAAACTACGGACTTCCAGTGGCTCCCTGCCCACAAGCTCGAGTGGAGGGAACTGAAGGCCAAGGTTTCCACGGCCCCAGTGCTGGCCTTTTTCGACCCGAACTAAGAGACTAAAATCTCTCCTGATGCCAGTCAGTCTGGGATTGGAGCCGTGCTCCTGCAACGAGATGAGGCCTCGTCATGAGCCCCCATTGCATATGCGTCACGGGCAATGACCCCCACAGAACAGCGCTACGCGCAAATTGTATGGATTAACCATACTTATCTGGTGGGCGCGCCCCTGCCCTCCGGGGTTTCCCTTTGTTAGGGGGCCGTCCAGGATGGCCGCTGTCACTGCTCTCCCCATGCAGTCGGGTCTCTGCGCTCCGGGGTTTCCCCTTGTCCCGGGGGCACCCGCCATGGCCGTCCACTGTGTGTCCGCCACGCGGGTAGTCCCCTGCACTCTGGGGGCCCCCTTCGCCCACAGACCGTACTGGGTGGGTGCTTGCAGTGGTTCCTTGTTTCGAGCCCTTGGTTGTGGCACTTTGTAGCCCTGTTCCTTTTCTGGCCTCTTTTGTCCCTCCGTCCCTGCATTTCCCCTCCCCGGTCTCTCGCTCCCTGTGTGCCCCCCCCCCCCCCCCCCCCATCTCTCCCTTTTCCCTCCTCCCCTGTACACCCCTCCTTTGCCCCTCTATCCCCTATTCCTGTCCCCGTTTGCTCTCCCGACTTTGACGGGTGTTCCCCCCCTCCCCTGCCTGGCGCCTTCCCCCCTGTTGGGGGTGCGCTGCGTCCCTGCTTTGTTGCGTGCCCCCGGCGCTAGCTTTCCTGCTAGTACGGTGGCTCCCCTCTCAGGGGTTATTGTCTCGCTTCTCCCCTACCTGGCCTCTACGGTTTTCTGCCCACTCTTCCCCCATCCTACCCTGCACCCCTCTCGCCTGCTCTCCCTTCTCCGATACTCTCGTTCCCTCGTGCTGGGGCCTGGCCTCCCACCTGGAGCAGTCCCTCGGGCAGTGGTTTGTTCTTTGTTCTGGGTGTTCCTGCCGTGGGGGGGGCTGGCATTGCCTCGCCCCTCCCCACCTCCCCATCGGCGTGTTGTTGCCCCTTGCCAGGGGCCCCTCGTCCCTACCCCCCCCCCCCCCGGTTGTTTTCCAGCCTGTGCTCCTCGACGAACCTATTTGCCCCAGCGGGGGCTGTAAAGAAATATTCCCTGTTTTGGTATGTGACCCAGAGTTTCGCTGGATACAGCATACCAAAACGCACTCTGCTCCTGTGGAGAGCTGCTTTCGCTCTGTTGAACTCAGTCCGTCTCCTAGTTATATCTGCCCCAAGATCCTCATAGATTCGGATGGCGTACCCTTCCCAATTGCAAGCTCTATTTTCCTTGGCCCAGTGCAGGATTGTCTCCCTATCCCGGTACCGGTGCAGTTTTGCTATGACTGCTCTCGGTTGTTCCCCTGCCTTGGGCTTCGGGCGCAGCGACCGATGTGCTCTGTCCATTTCCGGCGGGTTGGGGAAAGTTTTCCTCCTTACTAAGTTGCCCAGCATCTCAGCCACGTATGCTGTGGGGTTTCTACCCTCGGTCCCCTCTGGCAGGCCCACTAACCTTACGTTTTGCCTTCTCGAGCGGTTTTCCTGGTCATCTACCCTGCTCGTCAGGCTCCCCTGTGTTGCGCCCAGTCTCGTCACTTCCCTCTCCAGGACCCGGTCGCTCATGTCGGTCGCTGCTTTCTCCAGCTCCTTAATGATCGCCTCCAGGACTTTCAGTTTCTCCCCTTGGGCATCTAATTTCTCCTCCAGCCTGGTCAGAGCCTGCTGCACCCCTGACATGGCCCTGGCCACTGCTGCCTGCATTGCGGCCTCTATGTTTGCTTTCACCTCTGCCTTGATTACCTGCAGCTGCTCCCTCAGCACCTCGGTAAAGGCTGCCTTCCAATTCCAGCCCCCCTCTGGCCCCAGGGGGGAGGGCACCCGTCGGTCCAGCTCTATTTGATGCGGCGATACATCTGTTCCGTCGCTTCGTGCGCTGGTTCGTTCGCCTGAGCTGGCTTGCCCCTTGTCCCGTCTGCTTCTGGTGTCCCCTCTCCCTCGGCTCCCTTCTGGCATTATTCCCACCCCCTTCGCTTTCATCTTTTCTTCTCCCCTTGTTTTTCTTTTCCCCCCTTTTCCGCACCCTATTTATTTTTTTGTCTCTTCCCTTTTTCTTCTCTCTTCCCTTCTTTCCTCTACCACTTTATTTATTTTTTTCCCCCCCATCTTTTATGCAACTCCTCTCAGGTGGGCTTATTTTGGATGGGAGAGAGTGGAAAAGAGAGAAAATAATATATTTACCCCTCCCCCCCCCCTCTCTTTAACAGTTTTCTTTTGGGTTTTGATTTTATAAAAGTCCTTTTTTTTCTTCCTTTCCCCTCACTCACCCAGGATAAAGAGAGAGAGAGAGAGGCTTTTGTCCAGAGTCCCTTTGTCCTTGCCTCGTGGTGGTCGCTGCCTGTTGGGGGAGGGGGGGGGGGGGTTGGGTCGGCCCCTGCTGCTCTGTCCCCGCTGCTCCGTTCGGGCTGCCGCACGTCGTACCCTGCGCCCTCCCGGTGGGGGTGGTTAGGTTGCTGGTCGCTGCCGCCGGCTGGGCACCACTTCGGTCCTGACCTGCGTTGGGGGGGGGAGGGGGGGGGGTTGACCTGCGCCGCCGCTCCTGGCCTGCATTGGGGGGGGGGAGGTGGACCTGTGCCGCCGCTGCTGCTGCCGCCGCCGAACTGCTCCTGCTGCCGCCGCCGAACCGCTCCTGCTTCCGCCGCCGAACTGCTCCGCCGCCGAGGATCCTCCGCCGAAAGTTTTGTTGGCGGGTGGGGGGTCCGCTTCCCTGTTCTTGCCGTTGCGGAGAGAAAGGCCCCGACTTCGTTACCCTGCGGGAGCCCCTCTCCGTGCGACTGCTCCGCTCGCCGACCGGAAGTCGAATCTGTGCTTTCTATTAATTAACCAATCCACTATCCATGCTACTACTTTACCCTTAATGCCATGCATCTTTATCTTATGCAGCAGCCTTTTGTGTGGCACCTTGTCAAAAGCTTTATGGAAATCCAGATACACCGCATCCATTGGCTCCCCATTATCTACTGCACTGGTAATGTCCTCAAAAAATTCCACTAAATTAGTTAGGCACGACCTGCCCTTTATGAACCCATGCTGCGTCTGCCCAATGGGACAATTTCTATCCAGATGCCTCGCTATTTCTTCCTGACTCTGACCGTTACTGACTGATAGAGACTGACACTGATCGTTACCGACTGACACTGACCGTTACTGACGGATATAGACTGAAACTGATCCTTACTGATAGATATAGACTGACGCTGATTGTTAGTGATAGATATGGACTGGCATTGACCGTTACTGACTGACACTGACCGTTAGTGATAGATATAGACTGACACTGATCATTACTGACTGACACAGACCGTTAGTGATAGATATAGACTGACACTGACCGTTACTGATAGATATAGACTGACGCTGACCATTACTGACTGACACTGACCGTTACTGATAAAGACTGACACTGACCGTTACTGTTAGATATAGACTGACATTGACCGTTACTGATAGATATAGACTGACGCTGACCATTACTGGCTGACACTGACCATTAGTGTTAGATATAGACTGACACAAACCATTACTGACTGACACTGACCGTTACTGACAGATATAGACTGACACTGACCGTTAGTAATAGATATAGACTGACACTGACCGTTAGTAATAGATATAGACTGACACTGACCGTTACTGACAGATATAGACTGACACTGACAGTTACTGATATAATGTAGACTGACACTGACCGTTAGTGATAGATATAGACTGACACTGACCGTTACTGACAGATATAGACTGACACTGACCGTTACTAAAAGGTATGGACTGACACTGACCGTTAGTAATAGATATAGACTGACACTGACCATTACTGATAGATACTGACTGACGGTGAGCGTTCGTGATAGATATTGACTGACACTGACCGTTAGTAATAGATATAAACTGACACTGACCATTACTGATAGATATAGACTGACGCTGACCGTTACTAAAAGATATGGACTGACACTGACCGTTAGTAATAGATATAGACTGACACTGACCGTTACTGATAGATATAGACTGACGCTGACCGTTCGTGATAGATATAGACTGACGCTGACCGTTACTAAGAGATATGGACTGACACTCACCGTTAGTGATAGATATAGACTGACACTGACAGTTACTGATAGATATTGACTGACACTGACCATTACTGATAGATATAGACTGACACTGACCATTACTGATAGATATAGACTGACACTGACCGTTACTGATAGATATAGACTGACACTGACTGTTAGTGATAGATATAGACTGACACTGACCGTTACTGATAGATATAGACTGACACTGACCGTTACTGATAGACATAGACTGACGCTGACCGTTACTGATAGATATAGACAGACACTGACCGTTAGTGATAGATATGGACTGACACTGACTGTTACTGATGGATATAGACTGACACTGACCATTACTGATAAAGACTGACACTGACCGTTAGTAATAGATATAGACTGACACTGACCGTTACTGATAGATATAGACTGACGCTGACCGTTAGTAATAGATATAGACTGACACTGACCGTTACTGATAGATATAGACTGACACTGACCGTTACTGATAGATATAGACTGACGCTGACCGTTACTGATAGATATAGACTGACGCTGACCGTTACTAAGAGATATGGACTGACACTGACCGTTAGTAATAGATATAGACTGACACTGACCGTTACTGACTGTCACTGGCCGTTAGTGATAGATATAGACTGACGCTGACAGTTACTGATAGATATAGACTGATACTGACCGTTACTGATAGATATAGACTGACACTGACCGTTACTGATAGATATAGACTGACACTGACGGTTACTGACAGATAGAGACTGACACTGACCGTTACTGATAGATATAGACAGACACTGACCGTTACTGATAGATATAGACAGACACTGACCGTTACTGATAGATATAGACTGACACTGACCGTTAGTGATAGATATAGACTGACACTGACCGTTACTGATTGACACTGACCGTTACTGACAGATATAGACTGACACTGGCCATTACTGATAGATATAGACTGACACTGACCGTTACTGATAGATATAGACTGACACTGAACGTTACTGCCTGACACTGACCGTTACTGACAGATATAAACTGACACTGACCATTACTGATAGATATAGACAGACACTGACCGTTACTGATAGATAGAGACTGACACTGACCGTTACTGATAGATATAGACTGACACTGGCCATTACTGACTGACACAGACCGTTAGTGTTAGATATAGACTGACACTGACCGTTACTGATAGATATAGACTGACACTGACCGTTAGTAATAGATATAGACTGACACTGACCGTTACTGATAGATAGAGACTGACACTGACCGTTACTGATAGATATAGACTGATACTGACCGTTACTGATAGATGTAGACAGACACTGACCGTTACTGATAGATAGAGACTGACTCTGACCGTTACTGATAGATAGAGACTGACACTGAACGTTACTGACTGACACTGACCGTTACTGACAGATATAGACTGACACTGACCGTTACTGATAGATATAGACAGACACTGACCGTTACTGATAGATATAGACTGACACTGGCCATTACTGACTGACACAGACCGTTAGTGTTAGATATAGACTGACACTGACCGTTACTGATAGATATAGACTGACACTGACCGTTAGTAATAGATATAGACTGACACTGACCGTTACTGATAGATAGAGACTGACACTGACCGTTACTGATAGATATAGACTGATACTGACCGTTACTGATAGATGTAGACAGACACTGACCGTTACTGATAGATACAGACTGACACTGACCGTTACTGATAGATATAGACTGACACTGAACGTTACTGATAGATATAGACTGACGCTGACCATTACTGACTGACACTGACCGTTAGTAATAGATATAGACTGACACTGACCGTTACTGATAGATATAGACTGACACTGACCGTTACTGATAGATATAGACTGACACTGACCGTTACTGATAGATATAGACTGACACTGACCGTTACTGACTGACACTGGCCGTTAGTGATAGAAATAGACTGACGCTGACAGTTACTGATAGATATAGACTGACACTGACCGTTACTGATAGATATAGATTGACACTGACCGTTACTGACAGATAGAGACTGACACTGACCGTTACTGATAGATATAGACTGACACTGACCGTTACTGATAGATGTAGACAGACACTGACCGTTACTGATAGATAGAGACTGACACTGACCATTACTGGTAGATATAGACTGACACTGAACGTTACTGACTGACACTGACCGTTACTGACAGATATAGACTGACACTGACCGTTACTGATAGATATAGACAGACACTGACCGTTACTGATAGATAGAGACTGACACTGACCGTTACTGATAGATATAGACTTACACTGACAATTACTGTTAGATATAGACTGACACTGACCGTTACTGATAGATATAGACTGACACTGACAATTACTGTTAGATATAGACTGACACTGATCGTTACTGATAGATGTAGACTGACATTGAACGTTACTGACTGACATTGACCGCGAGTGATAGATATAGACTGACACTGATCATTACTGACTGACACAGACCGTTAGTGTTAGATATAGACTGACACTGACCGTTACTGATAGATATAGACTGACACTGACCGTTAGTAATAGATATAGACTGTCACTGACCATTACTAAAAGATATGGACTGACACTGACCGTTAGTAATAGATATAGACTGACACTGACCGTTACTGATAGATATAGACTGACGCTGACCATTACTGACTGACACTGACCGTTAGTGACAGATATAGACTGACACTGACCGTTAGTAATAGATATAGACTGACACTGACCGTTAGTAATAGATAGAGACTGACACTGACCATTACTTACTGACACTGACCCTTAGCGGTAGATATAGACTGACACTGACCGTTACTGATAGATATAGACTGACACTGACCATTACTGATAGATATAGACTGACACTGACCGTTACTGATAGATATAGACTGACACTGACCGTTACTGATAGATATAGACTGACACTGACCATTACAGACAGATATAGACTGACACTGACCGTTACTGATAGATATAGACTGACACTGACCGTTACTGATAGACATAGACTGACACTGATCGTTACTGATAGATATAGACTGACACTGACCGTTAGTGATAGATATGGACTGACACTGACCATTACAGACAGATATAGACTGACACTGACCGTTACTGATAGATATAGACTGACACTGACCGTTAGTGATAGATATGGACTGACACTGACTGTTACTGATGGATATAGACTGACACTGACCATTAATGATAAAGACTGACACTGACCGTTAGTAATAGATATAGACTGACACTGACCGTTACTGATAGATATAGACTGACGCTGACCGTTACTGATAGATATAGACTGACGCTGACCGTTACTAAGAGATATGGACTGACACTGACCGTTAGTAATAGATATAGACTGACACTGACCGTTACTGACTGTCACTGGCCATTAGTGATAGATATAGACTGACGCTGACAGTTACTGATAGATATAGACTGATACTGACCGTTACTGATAGATATAGACTGACACTGACCGTTACTGATAGACATAGACTGACACTGACCATTACTGACTGACACAGACCGTTAGTGTTAGATATAGACTGACACTGACCGTTACTGATAGATATAGACTGACACTGACCGTTAGTAATAGATATAGACTGACACTGACCGTTACTGATAGATAGAGACTGACACTGACCGTTACTGATAGATATAGACTGATACTGACCGTTACTGATAGATGTAGACAGACACTGACCGTTACTGATAGATACAGACTGACACTGACCGTTACTGATAGATATAGACTGACACTGATCGTTACTGATAGATATAGACTGACACTGACCATTACTGACTGACACTGACCGTTAGTAATAGATATAGACTGACACTGACCGTTACTGATAGATATAGACTGACACTGACCGTTACTGATAGATATAGACTGACACTGACCGTTACTGATAGATATAGACTGACACTGACCGTTACTGACTGACACTGGCCGTTAGTGATAGAAATAGACTGACGCTGACAGTTACTGATAGATATAGACTGACACTGACCGTTACTGATAGATATAGATTGACACTGACCGTTACTGACAGATAGAGACTGACACTGACCGTTACTGATAGATATAGACTGACACTGACCGTTACTGATAGATGTAGACAGACACTGACCGTTACTGATAGATAGAGACTGACACTGACCATTACTGGTAGATATAGACTGACACTGAACGTTACTGACTGACACTGACCGTTACTGACAGATATAGACTGACACTGACCGTTACTGATAGATATAGACAGACACTGACCGTTACTGATAGATAGAGACTGACACTGACCGTTACTGATAGATATAGACTTACACTGACAATTACTGTTAGATATAGACTGACACTGACCGTTACTGATAGATATAGACTGACACTGACAATTACTGTTAGATATAGACTGACACTGATCGTTACTGATAGATGTAGACTGACATTGAACGTTACTGACTGACATTGACCGCGAGTGATAGATATAGACTGACACTGATCATTACTGACTGACACAGACCGTTAGTGTTAGATATAGACTGACACTGACCGTTACTGATAGATATAGACTGACACTGACCGTTAGTAATAGATATAGACTGTCACTGACCATTACTAAAAGATATGGACTGACACTGACCGTTAGTAATAGATATAGACTGACACTGACCGTTACTGATAGATATAGACTGACGCTGACCATTACTGACTGACACTGACCGTTAGTGACAGATATAGACTGACACTGACCGTTAGTAATAGATATAGACTGACACTGACCGTTAGTAATAGATATAGACTGACACTGACCATTACTGACTGACACTGACCCTTAGCGGTAGATATAGACTGACACTGACCGTTACTGATAGATATAGACTGACACTGACCATTACTGATAGATATAGACTGACACTGACCGTTACTGATAGATATAGACTGACACTGACCGTTACTGATAGATATAGACTGACACTGACCATTACAGACAGATATAGACTGACACTGACCGTTACTGATAGATATAGACTGACACTGACCGTTACTGATAGACATAGACTGACACTGATCGTTACTGATAGATATAGACTGACACTGACCGTTAGTGATAGATATGGACTGACACTGACCATTACAGACAGATATAGACTGACACTGACCGTTACTGATAGATATAGACTGACACTGACCGTTAGTGATAGATATGGACTGACACTGACTGTTACTGATGGATATAGACTGACACTGACCATTAATGATAAAGACTGACACTGACCGTTAGTAATAGATATAGACTGACACTGACCGTTACTGATAGATATAGACTGACGCTGACCGTTACTGATAGATATAGACTGACGCTGACCGTACTAAGAGATATGGACTGACACTGACCGTTAGTAATAGATATAGACTGACACTGACCGTTACTGACTGTCACTGGCCATTAGTGATAGATATAGACTGACGCTGACAGTTACTGATAGATATAGACTGATACTGACCGTTACTGATAGATATAGACTGACACTGACCGTTACTGATAGACATAGACTGACACTGACCGTTAGTGATAGATATGGACTGACACTGACCGTTACTGGTAGATATAGACTGACACTGAACGTTACTGACTGACACTGACCGTTACTGACAGATATAGACTGACACTGACCGTTACTGATAGATATAGACTGACACTGACCGTATCTGATAGATATAGACTGACACTGGCCATTACTGATAGATATAGACTGACACTGACCGTTACTGATTGACACTGACCGTTACTGATAGATATAGACTGACACTGACCGTTAGTGATAGATATAGACTGACACTGACCGTTACTGATTGACACTGACCGTTACTGACAGATATAGACTGACACTGGCCATTACTGATAGATATAGACTGACACTGACCGTGACTGATAGATATAGACTGACACTGAACGTTACTGACTGACACTGACCGTTACTGACAGATATAGACTGACACTGACCGTTACTGATAGATATAGACAGACACTGACCGTTACTGATAGATAGAGACTGACACTGACCGTTACTGATAGATATAGACTGACACTGGCCATTACTGATAGATATAGACTGACACTGACAGTTACTGATAGATATAGACTGACATTGAACGTTACTGACTGACACAGACCGTTAGTGTTAGATATAGACTGACACTGACCGTTACTGATAGATATAGACTGACACTGACCGTGACTGATAGATATAGACTGACGCTGACCGTTACTAAGAGATATGGACTGACACTAACCGTTAGTAATAGATATAGACTGACACTGACCGTTACTGATAGATATAGACTGACACTGACCGTTACTGATAGATATAGACTGATACTGACCGTTACTGATAGATGTAGACAGACACTGACCGTTACTGATAGATAGAGACTGACTCTGACCGTTACTGATAGATAGAGACTGACACTGAACGTTACTGACTGACACTGACCGTTACTGACAGATATAGACTGACACTGACCGTTACTGATAGATATAGACAGACACTGACCGTTACTGATAGATAGAGACTGACACTGACCGTTACTGATAGATATAGACTGACACTGACAATTACTGTTAGATATAGACTGACACTGACCGTTACTGATACATATAGACTGACACTGACCATTACTGATAGATATGGACTGACACTGACTGTTAGTGATAGATATTGACTGACACTGACTGTTAGTGATAGATATTGACTGACACTGACCGTTACTGATACATGTAGACTGACACTGACCATTACTGATAGATATGGACTGACACTGACCGTTACTGATAGATATAGACTGACACTGACCATTACTGATAGATATGGACTGACACTGACCATTACTGATAGATATGGACTGACACTGACCATTACTGATAGAGATAGACTGACACTGACCGTTACTGATAGATATAGACTGACACTGACCGTTAGTGATAGACATGGACTGACACTGACTGTTACTGATGGATATAGACTGACACTGACCATTACTGACTGACACAGACCGTTAGTGATAGATATAGACTGACGCTGACCGTTACTGATAGATATAGACTGACGCTGACCGTTACTAAGAGATATGGACTGACACTGACCGTTAGTAATAGATATAGACTGACACTGACCGTTTCTGACTGACACTGGCCGTTAGTGATAGATATAGACTGACGCTGACAGTTACTGATAGATATGGACTGATACTGACCGTTACTGATAGATATAGACTGACACTGGCCATTACTGATAGATATAGACTGACACTGAACGTTACTGATAGACATAGACTGACACTGACCGTTACAGACAGATATAGACTGACACTGACCGTTACTGATAGATATAGACTGACACTGACCGTTACTGATAGATATAGACTGACACTGACCGTTAGTGATAGATATGGACTGACACTGACCATTACAGACAGATATAGACTGACACTGACCGTTACTGATAGATATAGACTGATACTGACCGTTACTGATAGACATAGACTGACACTGACCGTTAGTGATAGATATGGACTGACACTGACCGTTACTGGTAGATATAGACTGACACTGAACGTTACTGACTGACACTGACCGTTACTGACAGATATAGACTGACACTGACCGTTACTGATAGATATAGACTGACACTGACCGTTACTGATAGATATAGACTGACACTGACAATTACTGTTAGATATAGACTGACACTGACCGTATCTGATAGATATAGACTGACACTGGCCATTACTGATAGATATAGACTGACACTGACCGTTACTGATAGATATAGACTGACACTGACCGTTACTGATTGACACTGACCGTTACTGACAGATATAGACTGACACTGACCGTTACTGATAGATATAGACAGACACTGACCGTTACTGATAGATATAGACTGACACTGACCGTTACTGATAGATATAGACTGACACTGACCGTTACTGATAGATATAGACTGACACTGACCGTTACTGATTGACACTGACCGTTACTGACAGATATAGACTGACACTGGCCATTACTATAGATATAGACTGACACTGACCGTGACTGATAGATATAGACTGACACTGAACGTTACTGACTGACACTGACCGTTACTGACAGATATAGACTGACACTGACCGTTACTGATAGATATAGACAGACACTGACCGTTACTGATAGATATAGACTGACACTGACAGTTACTGATAGATATAGACTGACATTGAACGTTACTGACTGACACAGACCGTTAGTGTTAGATATAGACTGACACTGACCGTTACTGATAGATATAGACTGACACTGACCGTTAGTAATAGATATAGACTGACACTGACCGTTACTGATAGATATAGACTGACGCTGACCGTTACTAAGAGATATGGACTGACACTAACCGTTAGTAATAGATATAGACTGACACTGACCGTTACTGATAGAGATAGACTGACACTGACCGTTACTGATAGATGTAGACAGACACTGACCGTTACTGATAGATAGAGACTGACACTGACCGTTACTGATAGATATAGACTGACACTGAACGTTACTGACTGACACTGACCGTTACTGACACATATAGACTGACACTGACCGTTACTGATAGATATAGACAGACACTGACCGTTACTGATAGATAGAGACTGACACTGACCGTTACTGATAGATATAGATTGACACTGACAATTACTGTTAGATATAGACTGACACTGACCGTTACTGATAGATATAGACTGACACTGACAATTACTGTTAGATATAGACTGACACTGGCCATTACTGATAGATATAGACTGACACTGACCGTTACTGATAGATATAGACTGACACTGACAATTACCGTTAGATATAGACTGACACTGGCCATTACTGATAGATATAGACTGACACTGACCGTTACTGATAGATGTAGACTGACATTGAACGTTACTGACTGACATTGACCGCGAGTGATAGATATAGACTGACACTGATCATTACTGACTGACACAGACCGTTAGTGTTAGATATAGACTGACACTGACCATTACTGATAGATATAGACTGACACTGACCGTTAGTAATAGATATAGACTGTCACTGACCATTACTAAAAGATATGGACTGACACTGACCGTTAGTAATAGATATAGACAGACACTGACGGTTACTGATAGATATAGACTGACGCTGACCATTACTGACTGACACTGACCATTAGTGTTAGATATAGACTGACACAGACCAGTACTGACTAAAACTGACCGTTACTGACAGATATAGACTGACACTGACCGTTAGTAATAGATATAGACTGACACTGACCGTTAGTAATAGATAGAGACTGACACTGACCGTTACTGATAGATATAGTCTGACACTGGCCATTACTGATAGATATAGACTGACACTGACAGTTACTGATAGGTATAGACTGACATTGAACGTTACTGACTGACATTGACCGCGAGTGATAGATTATAGACTGACACTGATCATTACTGACTGACACAGACCGTTAGTGTTAGATATAGACTGACACTGACCGTTACTGATAGATGTAGACTGACACTGACCGTTAGTAATAGATATAGACTGTCACTGACCATTACTAAAAGATATGGACTGACACTGACCGTTAGTAATAGATATAGACTGACACTGACCGTTACTGATAGATATAGACTGACGCTGACCATTACTGACTGACACTGACCGTTACTGATACATATAGACTGACACTGACCGTTAGTGATAGATATTGACTGACATTGAACTTTATTGACTGACACTGACCCTTAGCGGTAGATATAGACTGACACTGACCGTTACTGATAGATATAGGCTCACACTGACTGTTAGTGATAGATATTGACTGACACTGACTGTTACTGATACATGTAGACTGACACTGACCATTACTGATAGATATGGACTGACACTGACCGTTACTGATAGAGATAGACTGACACTGACCATTACTGACAGATATAGACTGACACTGACCGTTACTGATAGATATAGACTGACACTGACCGTTAGTGATAGACATGGACTGACACTGACTGTTACTGATGGATATAGACTGACACTGACCGTTACTGACTGACACAGACCGTTAGTGATAGATATAGACTGACGCTGACCGTTACTAAGAGATATGGACTGACACTGACCGTTAGTAATAGATATGGACTGATACTGACCGTTACTGATAGATATAGACTGACACTGGCCATTACTGATAGATATAGACTGACACTGACCGTTACTGATAGATATAGACTGACACTGAACGTTACTGACTGACACTGACCGTTACTGACAGATATAGACTGACACTGACCGTTACTGATAGATATAGACTGACACTGACAGTTACTGATAGATATAGACTGACATTGAACGTTACTGACTGACACTGGCCGTTACTGATAGATAGAGACTGACACTGACCGTTACTGATAGATATAGACTGACACTGGCCATTACTGATAGATATAGACTGACACTGACAGTTACTGATAGATATAGACTGACATTGAACGTTACTGACTGACACTGGCCGTTAGTGATAGATATAGACTGACACTGACCGTTACTGACAGATAGAGACTGACACTGACCGTTACTGATAGATATAGACTGACACTGACTGTTAGTGATAGATATAGACTGACACTGACCATTACTGATAGATATAGACTGACACTGACAATTACTGTTAGATATAGACTGACACTGACCGTTACTGATAGATATAGACTGACACTGACCGTTACTGATAGATATAGACTGACACTGACCGTTACTGATAGATGTAGACTGACATTGAACGTTACTGACTGACATTGACCGCGAGTGATAGATATAGACTGACACTGATCATTACTGACTGACACAGACCGTTAGTGTTAGATATAGACTGACACTGACCAGAACTGATAGATATAGACTGACACTGACCGTTAGTAATAGATATAGACTGTCACTGACCATTACTAAAAGATATGGACTGACACTGACCGTTAGTAATAGATATAGACTGACACTGACGGTTACTGATAGATATAGACTGACGCTGACCATTACTGACTGACACTGACAGTTACTGACAGATATAGATTGACACTGACCGTTACTGATAGATATAGACTGACACTGACTGTTAGTGATAGATATTGACTGACACTGACCGTTAGTAATAGATAGAGACTGACACTGACCGTGAGTAATAGATAGAGACTGACACTGACCATTACTAAAAGATATGGACTGACACTGACCATTAGTAATAGATATAGACTGACACTGACCGTTACTGATAGATATAGACTGACGCTGACCATTACTGACTGACACTGACCGTTAGTGTTAGATATAGACTGACACAGACCATTACTGACTGACACAGACCGTTACTGACAGATATAGACTGACACTGACCGTTAGTAATAGATATAGACTGACACTGACCGTTAGTAATAGATAGAGACTGACACTGACCATTACTTACTGACACTGACCGTTAGTGATAGATATTGACTGACATTGAACTTTATTGACTGACACTGACCCTTAGCGGTAGATATAGACTGACACTCACTGTTAGTGATAGATATTGACTGACACTGACCGTTACTGATACATATAGACTGACACTGACCATTACTGATAGATATAGACTGACACTGACTGTTACTGATAGATATAGACTGACAATGACCGTTACTGATAGATATAGACTGACACTGACCATTACTGATAAAGACTGACACTGACCGTTATTAATAGATATAGACTGACACTGACCGTTACTGATAGATATAGACTGACGCTGACCGTTACTGATAGATATAGACTGACGCTGACCGTTACTAAGAGATATGGACTGACACTGACCGTTAGTAATAGATATAGACTGACACTGACCGTTACTGACTGACACTGGCCGTTAGTGATAGATGTAGACTGACGCTGACAGTTACTGATAGATATAGACTGATACTGACCGTTACTGATAGATATAGACTGACACTGGCCATTACTGATAGATATAGACTGACACTGACCGTTACTGATAGATATAGACTGACACTGAACGTTACTGACTGACACTGACCGTTACTGATAGATATAGACTGACACTGGCCATTACTGATAGATATAGACTGACACTGACAGTTACTGATAGATATAGACTGACATTGAACGTTACTGACTGACACAGACCGTTAGTGTTAGATATAGACTGACACTGACCGTTACTGATAGATATAGACTGACACTGACCGTTAGTAATAGATATAGACTGAAACTGACCGTTACTGATAGATATAGACTGACGCTGACTGTTACTGATAGATATAGACTGACGCTGACCGTTACTAAGAGATATGGACTGACACTAACCGTTAGTAATAGATATAGACTGACACTGACCGTTACTGATAGATATAGACTGACACTGACCGTTACTGACTGACACTGGCCATTAGTGATAGATATAGACTGACACTGACCGTTAGTGATAGATATAGACTGATACTGACCGTTACTGATAGATATAGACTGACACTGACCGTTACTGATAGATATAGATTGACACTGACCGTTACTGATAGATGTAGACAGACACTGACCGTTACTGATAGATATCGACTGACACTGAACGTTAATGACTGACACTGACCGTTACTGACAGATATAGACAGACACTGACCGTTACTGATAGATATAGACTGACACTGACAATTACTGTTAGATATAGACTGACACTGACCGTTACTGATAGATATAGACTGACACTGACAATTACCGTTAGATATAGACTGACACTGGCCATTTCTGATAGATATAGACTGACACTGACCGTTACTGATAGATATAGACTGACATTGAACGTTACTGACTGACATTGACCGCGAGTGATAGATATAGACTGACACTGATCATTACTGACTGACACAGACCGTTAGTGTTAGATATAGACTGACACTGACCGTTACTGATAGATATAGACTGACACTGACCGTTAGTAATAGATATAGACTGTCACTGACCATTACTAAAAGATATGGACTGACACTGACCGTTAGTAATAGATATAGACTGACACTGACCGTTAGTAATAGATAGAGACTGACACTGACCGTTACTGATAGATATAGACTGACACTGGCCATTACTGATAGATAGAGACTGACATTGAACGTTACTGACTGACATTGACCGCGAGTGATAGATATAGACTGACACTGATCATTACTGACTGACACAGACCGTTAGTGTTAGATATAGACTGACACTGACCGTTACTGATAGATGTAGACTGACATTGAACATTACTGACTGACATTGACCGCGAGTGATAGATATAGACTGACACTGATCATTACTGACTGACACAGACCGTTAGTGTTAGATATAGACTGACACTGACCCTTAGCGGTAGATATAGACTGACACTAACCGTTACTGATAGATATAGACTGACAATGACCGTTACTGATAGATATAGGCTGACACTGACTGTTAGTGATAGATATTGACTGACACTGACCGTTACTGATAAATATAGACTGACACTGACCGTTACTGATAGAGATAGACTGACACTGACCGTTACTGACAGATATAGACTGACACTGACCGTTACTGATAGATATAGACTGACACTGACCGTTACTGACAGATATAGACTGACACTGACCGTTACTGATAGATTATAGACTGACACTAACCGTTACTGATAGACATAGACTGACACTGACCGTTACTGATAGATATAGACTGACACTGACCGTTAGTGATAGATATAGACTGACACTGACCATTACTGATAAAGACTGACACTGACCATTAGTAATAGATATAGACTGACACTGACCGTTACTGATAGATATAGACTGACGCTGACCATTACTGACAGACACTGACCGTTACTGACAGATATAGACTGACACTGACCGTTAGTAATAGATAGAGACTGACACTGACCATTACTTACTGACACTGACCGTTAGTGATAGATATTGACTGACATTGAACTTTATTGACTGACACTGACCCTTAGCGGTAGATATAGACTGACACTCACTGTTAGTGATAGATATTGACTGACACTGACACATATAGACTGACACTGACCATTACTGATAGATATAGACTGACACTGACTGTTAGTGATAGATATTGACTGACACTGACCGTTACTCATAGATATAGACTGACACTGACCGTTACCGATAGATATAGACTGACACTGACCGTTACTGATAGACATAGACTGACGCTGACCATTACTGACAGATATAGACTGACACTGACCGTTACTGATAGATATAGACTGACACTGACCGTTACTGATAGAGATCGACTGACACTGACCGTTACTGACAGATATAGACTGACACTGACCGTTACTGACAGATATAGACTGACACTGACCGTTACTGATAGATATGGACTGACACTGACCATTACTGATAGATATAGACTGACACTGACTGTTAGTGATAGATATTGACTGACACTGACCGTTACTGATAGAGATCGACTGACACTGACCGTTACTGACAGATATAGACTGACACTGACCGTTACTGATAGATATAGACTGACACTAACCGTTACTGATAGATATAGACTGACACTGACCGTTAGTAATAGATATAGACTGACGCTCACCGTTACTGATAGATATAGACTGACACTGACAGTTACTGATATAAACTGACACTGACCGTTAGTAATAGATATAGACTGACACTGACCATTACTGATAGATATAGACTGACACTGACCGTGAGTGATAGATATGGACTGACACTCACCGTTACTGATAGACATAGACTGACGCTGACCGTTAGTGATAGATATAGACTGACACTGACTGTTACTGATAGATATAGACTGACACTGACTGTTACTGATAGATATAGACTGACACTGACCGTTACTGATAAAGACTGACACTGACTGTTAGTAATAGATATAGACTGACACTGACCGTTACTGATAGATATAGACTGACACTGACCGTTACTGACAGATATAGACTGACACTGACCGTTAGTGATAGATATAGACTGACGCTCACCGTTACTGACAGATATAGACTGACGCTGACCGTTACTGATAGATATAGACTGACACTAACCGTTACTGATAGACATAGACTGACGCTGACCGTTACTGATAGATATAGACTGACGCTGACCGTTAGTGATAGATATAGACCGACACTGACCGGTACTAAGAGATATGGACTGACACTGACCGTTAGTAATAGATATAGACTGACACTGACCATTACTGATAGATATAGACTGACACTGACCGTTACTGACAGATATAGACTGACACTGACCGTTACTGACTGACACTGACCGGTACTAAGAGATATGGACTGACACTGACCGTTAGTAATAGATATAGACTGACACTGACCGTTACTGATAGATATAGACTGACACTGACCGTTAGTGATAGATATTGACTGACATTGACCTTTATTGACTGACACTGACCCTTAGCGGTAGATATAGACTGACACTGACCGTTACTGATAGATATAGACTGACACTGACAATTACTGTTAGATATAGACTGACACTGACCGTTACTGATAGATATAGACTGACACTGGCCATTACTGATAGATATAGACTGACACTGACCGTTACTGATAGATATAGACTGACACTGACCGTTAGTAATAGATATAGACTGTCACTGACCATTACTAAAAGATATGGACTGACACTGACCGTTAGTAATAGATATAGACTGACACTGACCGTTAGTAATAGATAGAGACTGACACTGACCGTTAGTAATAGATAGAGACTGACACTGACCGTTACTGATAGATATAGACAGACACTGGCCATTACTGATAGATAGAGACTGACACTGACCGTTACTGATAGATATAGACTGACATTGAACGTTACTGACTGACATTGACCGCGAGTGATAGATATAGACTGACACTGATCATTACTGACTGACACAGACCGTTAGTGTTAGATATAGACTGACACTGACCATTACTGATAGACATAGACTGACGCTGACCGTTAGTGATAGATATAGACTGACACTGATCGTTACCAAGAGATATGGACTGACACTGACTGTTACTGATAGATATAGACTGACACTGACCGTTACTGATAGATATAGACTGACACTGACCGTTACTGATAGATATAGACTGACACTGACCGTTACTGACAGATATAGACTGACACTGACCGTTACTGACTGACACTGACCGTTAGTGATAGATATAGACTGACATTGACCGTTACTGATAGATATAGACTGACACTGACCGTTACTGATAGATATAGGCTGACACTGACTGTTAGTGATAGATATTGACTGACACTGACCGTTACTGATAGACATAGACTGACACTGACCGTTACTGATAGAGATCGACTGACACTGACCGTTACTGATAGATATAGACTGACACTAACCGTTACTGATAGACATAGACTGACACTGACCGTTACTGATAGATATAGACTGACACTGACCGTTAGTGATAGACATGGACTGACACTGACTGTTACTGATGGAAATAGACTGACACTGACCATTACTGATAAAGACTGACACTGACCGTTAGTAATAGATATAGACTGACACTGACCGTTACTGATAGATATAGACTGACACTGATCGTTACTAAGAGATATGGACTGACACTGACCGTTAGTGATAGATATAGACTGACACTGACTGTTACTGATAGATATAGACTGACACTGACCGTTACTGATAGATATAGACTGGCACTGACCGTTACTGATAGATATAGACTGACACTGACTGTTACTGATAGATATAGACTGACACTGACCGTTACTGATAGATATAGACTGACACTGACAATTACTGTTAGATATAGACTGACACTGACCGTTACTGATAGATATAGACTGACACTGACAATTACCGTTAGATATAGACTGACACTGGTCATTACTGATAGATATAGACTGACACTGACCGTTACTGATAGATATAGACTGACACTGACCGTTACTGATAGATATAGACTGACATTGAACGTTACTGACTGACATTGACCGCGAGTGATAGATATAGACTGACACTGATCATTACTGACTGACACAGACCGTTAGTGTTAGATATAGACTGACACTGACCGTTACTGATAGATATAGACTGACACTGACCGTTACTTACAGATATAGACTGACACTGACCGTTACTGACTGACACTGACCGTTACTGATAGATATAGACTGACACTGACCGTTACCGATAGATATAGACTGACACTGACCGTTACTCATAGATATAGACTGACACTGACCGTTACCGATAGATATAGACTGACACTGACCGTTACTGATAGACATAGACTGACGCTGACCATTACTGACAGATATAGACTGACACTGACCGTTACTGATAGATATAGACTGACACTGACCGTTACCGATAGATATAGACTGACACTGACCGTTACCGATAGATATAGACTGACACTAACCGTTACTGATAGATATAGACTGACACTGACCGTTACTGATAGATATAGACTGACACTGACCGTTAGTGATAGACATGGACTGACACTGACTGTTACTGATGGAAATAGACTGACACTGACCATTACTGATAAAGACTGACACTGACCGTTAGTAATAGATATAGACTGACACTGACCGTTACTGATAGATATAGACTGACGCTGACTGTTACTGATAGATATAGACTGACACTGACCGTTACTGATAGATATAGACTGACACTGACCGTTACTGACTGACACTGGCCGTTAGTGATAGATATAGACTGACACTGACCGTTAGTGATAGATATAGACTGACACTGACCGTTACTGATAGATATAGACTGACACTGACCGTTAGTGATAGATATAGACTGATACTGACTGTTACTGATAGATATAGACTGACACTGACCGTTACTGATAGATATAGATTGACACTGACCGTTACTGACAGATAGAGACTGACACTGACCGTTACTGATAGATATAGACTGACACTGACAATTACTGTTAGATATAGACTGACACTGACCGTTACTGATAGATATAGACTGACACTGACAATTACCGTTAGATATAGACTGACACTGGCCATTACTGATAGATATAGACTGACACTGACCGTTACTGATAGATATAGACTGACACTGACCGTTAGTAATAGATATAGACTGACACTGACCGTTACTGATAGATATAGACTGACGCTGACCATTACTGACTCACACTGACCGTTAGTGTTAGATATAGACTGACACTGACCGTTACTGACAGATATAGACTGACACTGACCGTTAGTAATAGATATAGACTGACACTGACCGTTAGTAATAGATAGAGACTGACACTGACCGTTACTGATAGATATAGACTGACACTGGCCATTACTGATAGATATAGACTGACACTGACAGTTACTGATAGGTATAGACTGACATTGAACGTTACTGACTGACATTGACCGCGAGTGATAGATATAGACTGACACTGATCATTACTGACTGACACAGACCGTTAGTGTTAGCTATAGACTGACACTGACCGTTACTGATAGATATAGACTGACACTGACCGTTAGTAATAGATATAGACTGACACTGACAGCTACTGATAGATATAGACTGGCACTGACCGTTAGTGATAGATATGGACTGACACTGACAGTTACTGATAGATATAGACTGACACTGACCGTTACTGATAAAGACTGACACTGACCATTACTGATCGATATAGACTGACACTCACCGTTACTGATAGACATAGACTGACGCTGACCGTTAGTGATAGATATAGACTGACACTGACCATTACTGATAGATATAGACTGACACTGACCGTTACTGATAAAGACTGACACTGACCATTACTGATCGATATAGACTGACACTCACCGTTACTGATAGACATAGACTGACGCTGACCGTTAGTGATAGATATAGACTGACACTGATCGTTACTAAGAGATATGGACTGACACTGACCGTTAGTGATAGATATAGACTGACACTGACTGTTACTGATAGATATAGACTGACACTGACCGTTACTGATAGATATAGACTGGCACTGACCGTTACTGATAGATATAGACTGACACTGACTGTTACTGATAGATATAGACTGACACTGACCGTTACTGATAGATATAGACTGACACTGACAATTACTGTTAGATATAGACTGACACTGACCGTTACTGATAGATATAGACTGACACTGACAATTACCGTTAGATATAGACTGACACTGGTCATTACTGATAGATATAGACTGACACTGACCGTTACTGATAGATATAGACTGACATTGAACGTTACTGACTGACATTGACCGCGAGTGATAGATATAGACTGACACTGATCATTACTGACTGACACAGACCGTTAGTGTTAGATATAGACTGACACTGACCGTTACTGATAGATATAGACTGACACTGACCGTTAGTAATAGATATAGACTGACACTGACCGTTACTGATAGATATAGACTGACACTGACCGTTACTTACAGATATAGACTGACACTGACCGTTACTGACTGACACTGACCGTTAGTGATAGATATAGACTGACACTGACCGTTACTCATAGATATAGACTGACACTGACCGTTACCGATAGATATTGACTGACACTGACCGTTACCGATAGATATAGACTGACACTGACCGTTACTCATAGATATAGACTGACACTGACCGTTACCGATAGATATTGACTGACACTGACCGTTACCGATAGATATAGACTGACACTGACCGTTACCGATAGATATAGACTGACACTGACCGTTACTCATAGATATAGACTGACACTGACCGTTACCGATAGATATTGACTGACACTGACCGTTACCGATAGATATAGACTGACACTGACCGTTACTGATAGACATAGACTGACGCTGACCATTAGTGATAGATATAGACTGACACTGATCGTTACTAAGAGATATGGACTGACATTGAACGTTACTGACTGACATTGACCGCTAGTGATAGACATAGACTGACATTGAACGTTACTGACTGACACTGACAGTTCCTGACAGATATAGACTGACACTGACCGTTACTGATAGATATTGGGCGGGATTCTCCGACCCCACGCAGGGTCGGAGAATTGGCGGGAAGCGGCGTCATTTCCGCTCCCGCAGGTTTTCGAATTCTCCCGCCGGTAAAAAACCGGCGTTGTGCAAATCCCGTCGGCAGCCTGTGAAAACAGCTGGCGCCGGCGGGATTTCATTTTATTTGCACTGACCTGAAATCTCCGGCCCGGATGGGCCGAAGTCCCGCCGACGTGACCCGTGGCGGAACACCCCCCCCTTAACCTTACTTTTTAGGACACTACGGGCAATTTAGCATGGCCAATCCACCTAACCCGCACATCCGGTTAGGTGGATTGGCCATGCTAAATTGCCCATAGTGTCCTAATAAAAGTAGGGTTAAGGGGGAGGTTGTTGGGTTACGGGTATAGGGTGGATACGTGGGTTTGAGTAGGGTGATCATGGCTCGGCACAACATTGATGGCCGAAGGGCCTGTTCTGTGCTGTACTGTTCTTTGTTCTATCTTTGGACTGTGGGAGGAAACCGGAGCACCCGGAGGAAACACACGCACACACGGGGACGACGTGCAGACTCCATACAGACAGTGACCCAGCCGGGAATCGAACCTGGGACACTGGAGCTGTGAAGCATTTATGCTAACCACCATGCTACCGTGCTGCCCGGATATCTATCAATAACGGTCAGTGTCAGTCAATATCTCAATGTTGTGCCAATCAATGATCACCCTACTCAAACCCACGTATCCACCCTATACCCGTAACCCAACAACCTCCCCCTTAACCCTACTTTTATTAGGACACTACGGGCAATTTAGCATGGCCAATCCACCTAACCGGATGTGCGGGTTAGGTGGATTGGCCATGCTAAATTGCCCGTAGTGTCCTAAAAAGTAAGGTTAAGGGGGGGGTTGTTGGGTTACGGGTATAGGGTGGATACGTGGGTTTGAGTAGGGTGACCATTGATTGGCACAACATTGAGGGCCGAAGGGCCTGTTCTGTGCTGTACTGTTCTATATAGACTGACACTGACAGTTACTGATAGATATGGACTGACACTGACAATTACTGATAGATATAGACTGACACTGACCGTTAGTGATAGATATGGACTGACACTGACAGTTACTGATAGATATAGACTGACACTGACAGTTACTGATAGATATTGACTGACACTGACCGTTAGTAATAGATATAGACTGACACTGACCGTTACTGATAGATATAGACTGGCACTGACCGTTAGTGATAGATATGGACTGACACTGACAGTTACTGATAGATATGGACTGACACTGACAGTTACTGATAGATATAGACTGACACTGGCCGTTACTGATAGATGTGGCTATCCTGAAAAGAGGCCTTCCTCTGTGCTGTGTCATCTTTCCTCTGGCTGCATAGAATGCAATGTTGGAATTTGGTGAGTGAGAGAGTTAGGGGAAAGAGATACCCCTTTATTTTTCAGCCGACACAGGAGATGGTCCAACAGTGTTTATTGAACTTGCTTGTTGCTGTACATAATCTGCTGTGGGTTGACACTCAATTAATCTAAACTGATAACCTCAGACTGGCTTGACCAGTGTAATGAACTCCAATTGGTTTATTGGTTGGCCACTTGGAGTATGAGCTCCCTCAATGATAGCTCATTGAGGGGGCCCATATAATCACCTGTGTAGGCTTTGTGAGAGTCTTAAGTTGACTGGACTGCTAACAGCACTGATTGTAGCTGCTCCTGTAATATCGTTATTGTAAATAAATATTGGTGTGGTGACGGAACTCCTGCCTCCCGTGGATTACTACAACCAGACTAGCTCTGTCACATGGAGAAGGTGCTCATTGCCTTGTGCACTCTAACTATCTCTGTAGTTGTATCCAGTGAGAAGAGGCACAGTCTTAATGCCTTGTGTGTTTTATAGTGGTAGTATCCTGTCTGGTGATTGGTTATTCTGTATCGTGTGTGTTCATTGGTTATCCTGTGTGTCAATCACTGCCTGTCTGCATCTCATTGTATCCATGAGTGGATATTATGACATGTCCCAGACAAACATATTTGTCGGTAATGTCACTGTCTGCAGAATCTTGAGCTCCAGGTTTCTGAAGTCAAGCTGTGATCAAAGCCACAATTGTGTGTCCACAAGCTAGATAATTACGTGACCAGCATAGTTAGGGAGGCGGTCAAACCACAGCATTGGGGAATACAGATGGAGAGGAAATGGATGACTGTCAGATAGTCTAAGAAACACACGCGCGTAGTGTAGGAGTCCCTGTCCAAATGGTTTGCCAATCGGATTGCCATTTTGGATATTGGCGAGGGCAATGATTCCTCAGAAGAGTATAACCAGAGACAAATTCATGGCACCATGCCAGTGAATACATGAAATGTAGTCAGACTCCCCACACTCTGAAACCAAGTGATAAATCCCACCCAGAATTTTATAGATGTTGTAATGGTTCCTGAAGATTGGAAGATTGCAAATGTCACCCCATTGTTTAATGGAAAACAGTGAACTACAGATCTGTTAGCATTACATCAGCAGAAAGGAAAACATTGAAATCTGTTATAAAGGATTTGAGAAACAGACAATAATGATCTGATTGGGCATTGACAGCATGGAATTACCAATGGGAAATCGTATTTGACAAACTTGTAGTAATCTTTTGAGGATGTTGTTTGGATATTGTCTGTCTCTCCTGTGTTCCCTTTGAATGCCCATCTTGCCACATGTTCTGATCTACAGTCTGCCACCTGTTCTGATCTGCAGTCTGCCACCTGTTCTGATCTGCAGTCTGCCACCTGTTCTGATCTGCAGTCTGCCACCTGTTCTGATCTGCAGTCTACCACCTGTTCTGATCTGCAGTCTACCACCTGTTCTGATCTGCAGTCTGCCACCTGTTCTGATCTGCAGTCTGCCACCTGTTCTGATCTGTAGATTCAGCAGCTACAAGATTACTGTACCTTTTGCGATTTCTGTTTAAACTGTAATCTTTGGACACTGGAAAACCCCTGTGCTCTGATTGGCTGGTCCAAAAATCTCCCCTTTGGGTTGTGTGGCAGAGCCCGTGATGTTGTTTGATGGACTTGGTGAGCAGCTGATCGGCGGGTGTGGATCCTTTAGCCTTCTACTATTGTGGGGCTGGAATTGACCACGCACTCACCCAGGTGTTGTAACAATGTTACGAACCGAATTGATAAAGGAGAGTCGATTGTTGTGATATGTTTGGATTTTCAGAAGTCCCTCACAGAAGTTTAATTAGCAAAATAAAAGCACATGTGATAGGAGGGAACATACTGTCACAGGCTGAAGATTGGCTAACCGGCAAAAACAGAGAGTAGGAATAAATGGGTCATTCTCTCATCGGCAGCCTGTGGCTGGTGGGGTACCACAAAGATCAGTACTTGCATCCCAGCTATTCATACTTAGAAATAAACATAGAAAATAGAAGCAGGAGAAGGCCATTCATTATGATCATGGCTAATAATACCAATATAATAATCATTTATTGTCACGAGTAGGCTTCAATGGAGTTACTGTGAAAAGCCACATTCTGGCACCTGTTCGGGGAGGCTGGTACGGGAATTGAACCCACGCTGCTGGCCTTGTTCTGTATTACAAGCCAGCTGTTTAGCTCACTGTGCTAAACCAGCCCTAAATCATCAAGTTTGATACACTGATCCCACCGACCCCCATATCTCTTGATCCCTTTAGTTCCAAGAGCGATATCTAATTTATTCTTGAAATTACACAATGTTTTGAGACCAACTATTTTTGTGATAATGAATTCCACAGATATATCACTCACTGGGTGAAGAACTTTCTCCTCACCTCAGTCCGAAAAGGTTTACCCCTTTTCCTCAAACTCTTTCTGAATCTACCGTCTCTAATCCTGTTAGAATTTTAAGTTTCTAAAATGTTTTATAAATTTCTCTGAGATCCCCTCTCACTCTTCTAAATTCCAATGAACACAATCCCAACCGACTTAGTCTCTCCTCATATGACAGTCCCGCCATCCCAGGAATCAGCCTGGTAAACCTTCGCTGCTCTCCCTCCATAGCAAGAACATCCTTCCTCAGATAGGGACACCAAAACTGCACACAATACTCCAGGTGTGGCCTCACCAATGCCCTGTACAATTGCAGTAAAACATCTCTATTCCTGTACTCAAATCCTCTCGCTATAGAGGCCAACATACCATTTATCTTCTTTACTGCCTGCTGTACCTGCACACTTACTTTCAGCGACTGATGCACGAGGACACCAAGGTCTCGCTGAGTATCCGCCTCTCTCAATGTACACCCATTCAAATAACAATCTGCTTTCTTCTTTTTGCTCCCGAAGCGGATAACCTCACATTTATCCACATTATACTGCATCTGCCATGCATGTACCCACTCACTCATCCTGTACAAATCCTGATGAACTATCTCTGCATCCTCCTCACAGCTCACCCTCCCACCCAACTGCAAATCATTTGCAAATCTGGAGACAATGCATTTAGTTACCTCATTAATATATAATGTGAACAGTTAGGGTTCCAGCACAGATCCCTGCGGTACCCCACTAGTCACTGCCTGCATTAATTTTTATGATTTTATACTAAGATGAGAGGAACCATGAGATGGAATACTCTCCACTTGCCTGGATGAGTGCAGCTCCAACAACGCTCAAGAAACTCAACACCATCCTGGACAAAGCAGTCCCGCTTGATTGCTCCACCTTCCACAAGCATTCAAACCCCCACCAACAGCAAACAGTGGCAGCCTTGTGTACCATCCACAAGATGAACTGCAGTAACTGACCAAGGTTCTTCAGACACTTCCAGACCCACAATCACTACCATCTAGAAGGACAAGAGCAACAGATACCTGGGAACCCCATCACTTGAGGGTTTCCCTCCGAGAGACCCACCACCCTGACTTGGAAATGTATCGTCATTGCTTCACTGCCGCTGGGCAAACATCCTGGAACTCCCTCCCTAACAGCACAGTAGGTGTACCTATACCTCAAGGACTGCAGCGGTTTAAGAAGGCAGCTCACCACCACCTTCCGAAGGTCAATGAGGGATGAGTAATAACTGCTGGCCGAACCAGCGCTCCTCACATCTCATAAATAAATTTTAAAAAACAGAAGATGATCTCTTTGTCCACTTATTTGACACGGAGAGTCTCAGCGATTATCATTTGGACATAATGTGCGCAAAAAACCGATTGGTGTAGAGACATCCTGTAGAGTTCTCCAGCGCAATCAATATTTTCCAAAAATATGTTTTGGTTATGGGAACAGTCTTTTAGCGTATGTTTTGTCATGGCTGCTAGTGGTTGGAACAGTTATTTAACAGTACAAAGTGGCACACAGCCATAAACTGATCAGAAATTAGTTATTTCAGACATGAAATCTAGACAAAATATGTATAAAATCAATGCTTAATGGTAATCCATGTCTGAAAGCTGAGGTAACGAGACACAAGTATAAACTGCACCATGAGACATTCACTTGATACACGTTATCAAGGAATGAATCAAAAGAATTACAGAGCCAGAAAACTGCTGATGGAACTTTACAGATACAATGTCCATAAGACCATAAGACATAGGAGTGGAAGTAAGGCCATTCGGCCCATCGAGTCCACTCCGCCATTCAATCATGGCTGATGGGCATTTCAACTCCACCTCCCAGCATTCTCCCCATAGCCCTTAATTCCTCGCGACATCAAGAATTTATCTATCTCTGCCTTGAAGCCATTTAGCGTCCCGGCCTCCACCGCACTCTGCGGCAATGAATTCCACAGGCCCACCACTCTCTGGCTGAAGAAATGTCTCCGCATTTCTGTTTTGAATTTACCCCCTCTAATTCTAAGGCTGTGCCCACGGGTCCTCGGCTCCTCGCCTAACGGAAACAGTTTCTTTGCGTCCATCCTTTCTAAGCCATGTATTATCTTGTAAGTTTCTATTAGATCTCCCCTTAACCTTCTGAACTCCAATGAATACAATCCCAGGAACGCCGGCCGTTCCTCATATGCTAGACCCGCCATTCCAGGTACATAGGCCTGTTGTTTCATATTTTAAAATTCACTCAATCAATATGGGCTTTGCTGGTTAGGCCAGCATTTATTGCCACCTCTAATTGCCCTTGAGAAGGTGGTGGTGAGCTGCCTTCTTGAGCCGCTGCAGTCCATGTTGTTAGGATGTCACCAAGAAACTACCATCAATTGTTGTAAAAAGCCCATCTGGTTCACACATGTCCTTTGGGGAAGGAAATCTGCCATCCTGACCTGGTCTGGCCTACATGTGACTCCAGATCCACAGCAATGTGGCTGACTCTGAAATACCCTCAGAAACGGCCGAGCAAACCACTCAGTTTAAGAGCAATGAGGGGTGGGCAACAAATGCTGGTCCAGCCAGTGACGCTCACAACCCATGAAAGGATTTTTAAAAACAAACTTTCTCAAACCCATTTACATTTCAATCTCTTCTCAGTTTTGATAAAGGGTCACAGTCCCTCTCACAGATCTCTTTCACAGATTGTGTCAGATCGGCTCAGTATAATCAGTTTTAGACTTGTGGCATTGGCAATACATTCCTGTTTGGCCCAAGGGATTGCACGACACAAGTCAATGATCAGCAACTACCTGCAGACCATTGCCTAATTACAGGAGAAATCTTATGAATGAACTGATGCTTGTGTCGTATCATTGGGAATGTTGGGAATGCCTGACCTATTTCTCTTCTTTCCCCCAGATAAAGATAAACTTGGCCCATCAATCATTGTGCCCATATTGACGCTGGCAGTTATGACCTATGTTGCCTCGAAGATTTTGGCAAAGGAAGGGATTGTGTGTCAGAAACCAAGTTTATACTCTCCAGCACCAAATATGACCTGTGGTATTCGGTAAGAAATCCCAGAGCTACAACAAGGCTTCCCACAAACCGCCAACTTCTAAAACAGTCACAATATGTAGCTGAGGCTGTGAATGGGGAGTGGACCGGGATAGAGACTGGGGAATTGGGAATGTTTCTTTGGAGCAGCTTGTGACAGAGCTGACTAGGGAACAGGCAATTCTGGATTTGGTGATGTGCAATGAGGCAGACTTGATTAGGGACCTTGAGGTGAAGGAACCCTGAAGGAGCAATGACCATAATATGAATATACCCAGGGTTCATATTGGGTAATGAACCAGGACAGGTGTTAGATTTAGAGGTAGGTGAGCACTTTGGTGATAGTGACCAATTACTTTTACTTTAGTGATGGAAAGGGATAGGTATATACCGCAAGGCAAGAGTCATATCTGGGGGAAAGGCAATTATGATGCGATGAGGCAAGACTGAGGATGCATCGGCTGGAGAGGAAAACTGCAGGGGATGGGCACAATGGAAATGTGGAGCATGTTCAAGGAACAGCTACTGCGTGTCCTTCATAAGTATGTACCTGTCAGGCAGGGAGGAAGTGGTCGAGCGAGGGAACCATGGTTTACGAAAGCAGTTGAAACACTTGTCAAGAGGAAGAAGGAGGCTTATGTAAAGATGAGACACGATGGTTCAGTTAGGGTGCTTGAGAGTTACAAGTTAGCAAGGAAGGATCTAAAGAGAGAGCTAAGAAGAGCCAAGCGAGGACATGAGAAGTCTTTGGCAGGTAGGATCAAGGATAACCCTAAAGCTTTCTATAGATATGACAGGAATAAAAGAATGACGAGGGTAAGAGTAGGGCCAGTCAAGGACAGTAGTGGGAAGTTATGCGTGGAGTCCAATGAGATAGGAGAGGTGCTAAATGAGTATTTTTCATCAGTATTCACACAGGAAAAAGACAATGTTGTCGGGGAGAATACTGAGATACAGGCTACTGGACTAGAAGGGCTTGAGGTTCAAAAGGAGGAGGTGTTAGCGATTCTGGAAAGTGTTAAAATAGATAAGTCCCCTGGGCCGGATGGGATTTATCCTCGGATTCTCTGGGAAGCTATGGAGGAGATTGCTGAGCCTTTGGCTTTGATCTTTAAGTCATCTTTGTCTTCAGGAATAGTGCCAGAAGACTGGAGGATAGCAAATGTTGTCCCCTTGTTCAAGAAGGGGAGTAGAGACAACCCCGGTAACTATAGACCAGTGAGCCTTACTTCTGTTGTGGGCAAAGTCTTGGAAAGGTTTATAAGAGATAGGATGTATAATCATCTGGAAAGGAATAATTTGATTAGAGATAGTCAACACGGTTTTATGAAGTGTGAGGTGATTCATTTCGGAAGGAATAACAGGAAGACAGAGTACTGGGCTAATGGTAAGATTCTTGGTAGTGTGGATGAGCAGAGAGATCTCGGTGTCCATGTACATAGATCCCTGAAAGTTGCCAGCCAGGTTGAGAGGGTTGTTAAGAAGGCGTACGGTGTGTTAGCTTTTATTGGTAGAGGAATTGTGTTTCGGAGCCATGAGGTCATGTTGCAGTTGTACATAACTCTGGTGCGGCCGCATTTGGAGTATTGTGTGCAATTCTGGTCGCCGCATTATTGGAAGGATGTGGAAGCATTGGAAAGGGTGCAGAGGAGATTTACCAGGATGTTGCCTGGTATGAAGGGAAGATCTTATGAGGAAAGCTGAGGGACTTGAGGCTGTTTTCGTGAGAGAGAAGAAGGTTAAGAGGTGATTTAATTGAGGCATACAAGATGATCAGAGGATTAGATAGAATGGACAGTAAGAGCCTTTTCCTCGGATGATGATGTCTAGCCCGAGGGGACATAGCTTTAAATTGAGGGGAGATAGATATAGGACAGATTTCAGAGGTAGGTTCTTTACTCAGAGAGTAGTAATAGAACATAGAACGATACAGCCCAGTACAGGCCCTTCGGCCCACGATGTTGCACCGACATGGGAAGTCAAAAACTAAAGGCCATCTAACCTACACTATGCCATTATCATCCATACGCTTATCCAATAAACTTTTAAATGCCCTCAATGTTGGCGAGTTCACGACTGTTGCAGGTAGGGCATTCCACGGCCTCACCACTCTTTGCGTAAAAAACCTACCTCTGACGTCTGTCCTATATCTATTACCCCTCAATTTAAGGCTATGTCCCCTCGTGCTAGCCATCCGGAATAAGGTGGGTGAGCTTGCAGCATGGGTTGGTACCTGGGATCTCGATGTTGTGGCGATTTCGGAGACATGGGTAGAGCAGGGACAGGAATGGTTGTTGCAGGTTCCAGGATTTAGATGTTTCTGTAAGAACAGAGAAGGTGGTAAAAGAGGGGGGGGTGTGGCATTGTTAATGAAGCAAAGTATTACGGCGGTAGAAAGGACGCTTGAGGACTCGTCTACTGAGGTAGTATGGGCCGAGGTTAGGAACAGTAGAGGAGAGGTCACCCTGTTGGGAGTTGTCTTTAGACCTCTGGATAGTTCCAGAGATGTAGAGGAAAGGATTGCAAAGATGATTCTCGACAGGAGCGAGAGTAACAGGGTAGTTGTTATGGGGGACTTTAACTTTCCAAATATTGACTGGAAATACTATAGTTCGAGTTCTATAGATGGGTCAGTTTTTGTGCAGTGTGTGCAGGAGGGTTTTCTGACACAGTATGTAGACAGGCCAAAAAGGGGCGAGGCCACATTGGATTTGGTACTGGGTAATGAACCCGGCCAGGTGTTAGATTTAGATGTAGGTGAGCACTTTGGTGATAGTGATCACAACTCGGTTATGTTTACTTTAGCAATGGGCAGGGATAGGTATATACCGCAAGGCAAGAATTATAGCTGGGGGAAAGGCAATTATGGTGCGATTCGGCAAGATTTAGGATGTATAGGATGAGGAAGGAAACTGCAGGGGATGGGTACAATCGAAATGTGGAGCTTTTTCAAGGAACAGCTACTGCGTGTCCTTGATAAGTATGTACCTGTCAGGCAGGGAGTAAGTTGTTAAGCAAGGGAACCGTGGTTTACTAAGGAAGTTGAAGCACTTGTCAAGAGGAAGAAGAAGGCTTATGTTAGGATGAGACATGAAGGCTCAGTTAGGGCACTTGAGAGTTACACATTAGTCAGGAAGGACCTAAAGGGAGAGTTAAGAAGAGCGAGGAGAGGACACGAAAAGTCGTTGGCGGATAGGATCAAGGAAAACCCTAAGGCTTTCTATAGGTATATCAGGAACAAAAGAATGACTAGAGTAAGATTAGGGCCAATCAAGGATAGTAGTGGAAAGTTGTGTGTGGAATCAGAGGAGATAGGGGAAGCGTTAAATGGATATTTTTCGTCAGTGTTTACACTGGAGAAAGACAATGTTGTCGAGGAGAACACTCAGGTTCAGTCGACCAGGCTAGATGGAATTGAGGTTCAAAAGGAGGAGGTGTTAGCAATTTTGGAAAATGTCAAAATAGATAAGTCCCCTGGGCCAGATGGGATTTATCCTAGGATTCTCTGGGAAGCCAGGGAGGAGATTGCAGAGCCTTTGTCCTTGATCTTTATGTCGTCTTTGTCGACAGGAATAGTGCCGGAAGACTGGAGGATAGCAAATGTTGTCCCCTTGTTCAAGAAGGGGAGTAGAGACAACCCTGGTAATTATAGACCTGTGAGCCTTACTTCGGTTATGGGCAAAATGTTGGAAAAGGTTATAAGAGACAGGGTTTATAATCACCTTGAAAAGAACAAGTTGATTAGCGATAGTAAACACGGTTTTGTGAAGGGTAGGTCATGCCTCACAAACCTTATTGAGTTTTTTGAGAAGATGACCAAACAGGTGGATCAGGGTAAAGCTGTTGATGTGGTGTATATGGATTTCAGTAAGGCGTTTGATAAGGTTCCCCACGGTAGGCTATTGCAGAAAATAAGGAAGTATGGAATTGAAGGTGATTTAGCGGTTTGGATCAGTAATTGGCAGGCTGAAAGAAGACAGAGGGTGGTGGTTGATGGCAAATGTTCATCCTGGAGTTCAGTTACTAGTGGTGTACCGCAAGGATCTGTTTTGGGGCCACTGCTGTTTGTCATTTTTATAAATGACCTGGAAGAGGGTGTAGAAGGATGGGTTAGTAAATTTGCAGATGACACGAAGGTCGGTGAAGTTGTGGATAGTGCTGAAGGATGTTATAGGATACAGAGGGACATAGATAAGCTGTAGAGCTGGGCTGAGAAGTGGCAGATGGAGTTTAATGCGGAAAAGTGTGAGATGGTTCACTTTGGAAGGAGTAACAGGAATGCAGAGTACTGGGCTAATGGAAAGATTTTTGGTAGTGCAGATGAACAGAGAGATCTCGGCATCCAGGTACATAAATCCCTGAAAGTTGCCACCCAGGTTAATTGGGCTGTTAAGAAGGCATATGGTGTGCTAGCTTTTATAAGCAGGGGGATTGAGTTTTGGAACCACAAGGTCATGCTGCAGCTGTACATAACTCTGGTGCGGCCGCACCTGGAGTACTGCGTGCAGTTCTGGTCACCACATTATAGGAAGGATGTGGAAGCTTTGGAAAGGGTTCAGAGGAGATTTACTAGGATGTTGCCTGGTATGGAGGGAAGGTCTTACGAGGAAAGGCTCAGGGAATTGAGGTTGTTTTCGTTAGAGCGGAGAAGGCTCAGAGGTGACTTAATAGAGACATATAAGATAGTCAGAGGGTTAGATGGGGTGGACAGTGAGAGTCTTTTTCCTCGGATGGTGATGACCAACACAAGGGGACATAGCTTTAAATTGAGGGGTGATAGATATAGGACAGATGTCAGAGGCAGTTTCTTTACTCAGAGAGTAGTAGGGGTGTGGAACGCCCTGCCTGCAACAGTAGTAGACTCGCCAACGTTAAGGGCATTTAAGTGGTCACTGGATAGACATATGGATGAAAATGAAATAGTGTAGGTCAGATAGGCTTCAGATGGTTTCACAGGTCGGCGCAACATCGAGGGCCGAAGGGCCCGTACTGCGCTGTAGTGTTCTATGTTCTATGTTCTACCTCCATCCGCGGGAGAAGGCTCTCGCTGTCCACCCTATGTAACCCTCTGATCATTTTGTATGCCTCTATTAAGTCACCTCTTAACCTTCTTCTCTCTAACGAGAACAACCTCAAGTCCATCAGCCTTTCCTCATAAGATTTTCCCTCCATACCAGGCAACATCCTGGTAAATCTCCTCTGCACCCGTTCCAAAGTTTCCACGTCCTTCCTATAATGAGGCGACAAGAACTGTACGCAATACTCCAAATGCGGCCGTACCAGAGTTTTGTACAGCTGCAACAAGACCTCATGGCTCCGGAACTCAATCCCTCTACCAATAAAGGCCAACACACTATAGGACTTCTTCACAACCCTATCAACCTGGGTGGCAACTTTCAGGGATCTATGTATATGGACACCGAGATCCCTCTGCTCATCCACACTGCCAAGAATTTTACCATTAGCCAAATATTCCGCATTCCTGTTTTTCTTTCCAAAGTGAATCACCTTACACTTCTCTACATTAAACTCCATTTGCCACCTCTCAGCCCAGCTCTGCAGCTTATCTATGTCCCTCTGTAACCTGCAACATCCTTCCACACTGTCTACAACTCCACCGACTTTAGTGTCGTCTGTAAATTTACTCACCCAACCTTCTGTGCCCTCCTCTAGGTCATTTATAAAAATGACAAACAGCAACGGCCCCAGAACAGATCCTTGTGGTACGCCACTCGTAACTGAACTCCATTCTGAACATTTGCCATCAACCACCACCCTCTGTCTTCTTTCAACTAGCTAATTTCTGATCCACATCTCTAAATCACCCTCAATCACCAGCCTCCGTATTTTCTGCAATAGCCGACCGTGGGGAACCTTATCAAACGCTTTACTGAAATCCATATACACCACATCAACCGCTCTACCCTCGTCTACCTGTTCAATCACCTTCTCAAAGAACTCGATAAAGTTTGTGAGGCATGATCTACCCTTCACAAAACCATGCTGACTATCCTTAATCATATTATTCCTATCTAGATGATTATAAATCGTATCTCTTATAATCCTCTCCAAGACTTTACCCACAACAGACGTGAGGCTCACCGGCCTATAGTTACCGGGGTTATCTCTACTCCCCTTCTTGAACAAAGGCACCACATTTGCTACCCTCCAGTCCTCTGGCACTATTCCTGTAGCCAATGATGACAAAAAAATCAAAGCCAAAGGCTCAGCAATCTCTTCCCTGGCTTCCCAGAGAATCCTAGGATAAATCCCATCAGGCCCCGGGGACTTATCTATTTTCACCTTGTCCAGAATTGCCAACACTTCTTCCCTACGCACCTCAATGCCATCTATTCTAATAGCCTGGGTCTCAGCATTCTCCTCCACAACATTATCTTTTTCCTGAGTGAATACTGACGAAAAGTATTCATTTAGTATCTCGCTTATCTCCTCAGCCTCCACACACAACTTCCCACCACTGTCCTTGACTGGCCCTACTCTTACCCTAGTCATTCTTTTATTCCTGACAATGCTATAGAAAGCTTTTGGGTTTTCCTTGATCCTACCTGCCAAAGACTTCTCATGTCCCCTCCTTGCTCGTCTTAGCTCTCTCTTTAGATCCTTCCTCGCTTCCTTGTAACTATCAAGCGCCCCAACTGAGTGAGGGCGTGTTATGCCCTGACTGCAACTGTAGTGGACTTGCCAACACTAAACGCATTCAAATGGTCATTGGATAGGCATATGGATGATAAGGGAATAGTGTACATGGGTTTTAGAGGGGTTTCACTGGTCGGCGCAACATCGAGGGCCGAAGGGCCTGTACTGCGCTGTAATATTCCATATTCTATGTTCTATACCCAGCAGTTTGAGAGGGAGAAGCTGGAAACAGATGTAACGGTATTACAATTAAATAAGGGTAACTACAAAGACATGAGGGAGGAGCTGGTCAGAGCTGATTGGAAAAGGAGCCCAGCAGGGAAGACAGTGGAACAGCAATGGCAGGATTTTGGGGGTTATTCAGGAGGCACAACAGAAATTCATCGCAAGGAGGAGGAAACATGGTAAGGGGAGGACAAGGCATCCATGGCTGACGACGGAAGTCAAGGACAGCATAAAAGCAAAAGAAAAAGCATACAAAGTGGCGAGGATTAGTGGGAAGCCAGAGGATTGGGAACCCTTTAAAAGCGAGCAGAGGACAACTAAAAAAGCAAGATGTTAGGGGGGAGAAAATGAAGTATGAGTGCAAGCTAGTTATTAAAATAAAGGAAGACACAAAGAGATTTTTTTCAATATATAAAAGGTAAGAGAGAGGCAAAAATAGATATTGCTCCATTAGAAAAGGTGGCTGGAGAAGTAATAACAGAAAACAAAGAAATGGCAGAGGTACTGAATAGTTATTTTGCGTCATTCTTCATGGTGGAAGACACCAATGGGATGCCAGAGCTCCAGGAGAACCAGGGGACAGAGGTGAGTGCAGTGGCCATCACTAAAGAGAAGGTTCTGGGGAATCTGAAAGATCTGAAGGTGGATAAATCACTTGGATCGGATGGACTACACCCCAGGGTCCTAAAAGAGATAGCAGAGGAGATTGTGGAGGCATTAGTGATGATCTTTCAGGAATCACTGGAGGCAGGAAGGGAAAGTGGCGAATGTAACATCACTGTTTAAGAAGGGAGGCAGAAGACGGGAAATTATAGGACGGTTAGCCTGACTTCGGTCATTGGTAAGAATTTAGAGTCCATTATTAAAGATTAGATCGCAGAGTACTTGGAAGTGCATGGTAAAATAGGACTGAGTCAGCACGGCTTCATCAAGGTGAGGTCGTGTCTGACAAATCTGTTAGAGTTCTTTGAGGAGGTAACAAGAAAGTTAGACAAAGGAGATCCAGTGGATGTGATTTATAGAGATTTCCAGAAGGACTTTGACAAGAGAGTCATAGATGTTTACAGCATGGAAACAGGCCCTTCGGCCCAGCCTGTCCATGCGGCCCAGTTTCTATCACTAAGTTAGTCCCACTTGCCCGCATTTGGCCCATATCCTTCTATACCCACCCTGCCCATGTAACTGTCTAACTGCTTTTTAAAGGAAACAATTGTACCCACCTCTCCCACTGCCTCTGGCAGCTCGTTCCAGACACTCACCACCCTGTGTGAAAAAATTTGCCCTCTGATCTCTTTTGTATCTCTCCCCTCTCACCTTCAACATGTGCCCTCTAGTTCTATCCTTACCTTTGGGAAAAGATGGTGGTTATCCACCTTATCTATGTTCTTCATTATTTTCTAGACCTCTATAAGTTCACCCCGAAGCCTCCGACGCTCCAGGGAAAAAAGTCCCAGCCTATCCAGCCTCTCCTTATAACTCAAACCATCAAGTCCTGGTAGCATTCTCGTAAATCTCTTCTGAACTCTTTCTAGTTTAACAATATCCTTCCTATAATAGGGTGACCAGAACTGAACACAGTATTCCATGTGTGTTCTTACCAATGTCTTGTACAATTTCAGCAAGACGTCCCAACTCCTGTATTCAATATTCTGACCAATAAAACCCAGCACGCTGAATGCCTTCTTCACCACCCTGCCCACCTGCGATTCCACCTTCAAGGAGCTAGGAGCCTGTACCCCGAGAGACTGAGGAATGGATCATGAGAGAGACTGGGGACGGGATCAGGAGAGGGATTTGGGATTGGATCAGTGTGAGATTGTGATGACTGGATCAGGAGAAAGACTGGTTGAACAAGATCAAGGGAGAGACCAAGGAACGGGGCCAAGAGAGAGATGGATATTGGGTCAGGAGACAAACTGGGAAAGAATCAGGAAGGGGTTGGGAATGGATCAGAAGAGAGACTGGGAATTGGTTCAAGAGAGAGACTGGGAAAGGATCAGAAGAGACTGGGAAAGGATCAGGAGAGAAACTGGGAAAAGATCAGGAGACAAACTGGAAATGTGATCAGGAGACAAACTGGAAATGTGATCAGGAGAAAGACTAGGAATGTGATCAGGAGAGAGACTGGGAGAGGATCAGGAGAGAGACTGGGAGATGATCAAGAGACAGACTGGGAATGGATCAGGAGAGAGACAGGGAAAGGATGAGCAGAGAGACTGGGAATGTGATCAAAAGAGAGACTGGGTATGTGATCAGGAGAGAGACTGGGAATGTGATCAGGAGAGAGACTGGGAGAGGATCAGGAGACAGACTGGAATGGATCAGGAGAGAGACTGGGAAAGAATCAAGAGAGAGACTGGGAACGAGATCAGGAGAGAGTCTGGGAAAGGATCAGGAGATAGATTGGGAAAGTATCAGGAGACAGACTAGGAATGTGATCAGGAGAGAGACTGGAAAAGGATCCGGGGACAGATTGGGAATGTGATCAGGAGAGACACTGGGAAAGGATCAGGAGAAAGACTGGGAAAGGATCAGGAGACTGGTATGTGATCAGGAGAGAGACTGGGAATGTGATCAGGAGAGAGACTGGGAATGTGATCAGGAGAGAGACTGGGAGAGGATCAGGAGAGAGACTGTGAAAGGATCAGGAGAGAGACTGGGAATGTGATGAGGAGACTGGGAATGTGATCAGTGGAGAGACTGGGAAAGGATCAGGAGACAGACTAGGAAGGGATCAGGAAACAAACTGGGAATGTGATCAGGAGAGAGACTGGGAGAGGATCAGGAGAGAGATTGGGAAAGGATCAGGAGAGAGATTGGGAAAGAATCTGGAGAGAGACATGGAAAGGATCAGGAGACAGACTGGGAATGTGATCAGAAGTGAGACTGGGAATGTGATCAGGAGAGATACTGGGAAAGGATCACGAGATAGATTGGGAAAGAATCAGGAGAGATACTGGGAAAGGATCACGAGATAGATTGGGAAAGAATCAGGAGAGAGACTTGGAAAGGATCAGGAATCAGACTGGGAATGTTATCAGGAGAGAGACTGGGAAAGGATCAGGAGACAGACTGGGAATGCGATCAGGAGAGAGACTGGGAAAGGATCAGGAGAAAGACTGGGAAAGGATCAGGAGATTTGTATGTGATCAGGAGAGAGACTGGGAATGTGATCAGGAGAGAGACTGGGAGAGGATCAGGAGAGCGACTGGGAAAGGATCAGGAGGGAGATTTGGGAAAGGATCAGGAGAGAGACTGGGAATGTGATCAGGAGAGAGACTGGGAATGTGATCAGGAATCAGACTGGGAATGTTATCAGGAGAGAGACTGGGAAAGGATCAGGAGACAGACTGGGAATGCTATAGGAGAGAGACTGGGAATGTGATTAGGAGAGAGACTGGGAATGTGATTAGCAGAGAGACTGGGAATGGATCAGGAGGGAGATTTGGGAAAGGATCAGGAGAGAGACTGGAATGTGATCAGGAGAGAGACTGGGAATGTGATCAGGAAAGAGACTGGGAAAAAATCAGGACAGAGACACGGAATGTTATCAGGAGAGAGATTGGGAAAGGATCAGGAGAGAGATTGGGAAAGGATCAGGAGAGAGATTGGGAAAGGATCAGGAGAGAGACTGGGAATGTGATCAGGAGAGAGACAGGGAATGTGATCAGGAGAGAGACGGGGAGCGGATCAGGAGAGAGACTGGGAAAGGGCCAGGAGACAGACTGGGAGTGTGATCAGGAGACAGACTGGGAATGGATCAGGAGAGAGACTGGGAGAGGATCAGGAGAGACTGGGAAAGAATCAAGAGAGAGACTGGGAACGAGATCAGGAGAGAGTCTGGGAAAGGATCAGGAGATAGATTGTGAAAGGATCAGGAGACAGACTAGGAATGTGATCAGGAGAGAGACTGGAAAAGGATCCGGGGACAGATTGGGAAGGTGATCAGGAGAGACACTGGAAAGGATCAGGAGAAAGACTGGGAAAGGATCAGGAGATTTGTATGTGATCAGGAGAGAGACTGGGAATGTGATCAGGAGAGAGATTGGGAAAGGATCAGGAGAGAGAGTGGGAATGTGATCAGGAGAGAGACTGGGAATGTGATCAGGAGAGAGACTGGGAGAGGATCAGGAGAGAGACAGGGAGAGGATCAGGAGAGCGACTGGGAAAGGATCAGGAGGGAGATTTGGGAAAGGATCAGGAGAGAGACTGGGAATGTGATCAGGAGAGAGAGTGGGAATGTGATCAGGAGAGAGACTGGGAATGTGATCAGGAGAGAGAATGGGAGAGGATCAGGACAGAGACTGGGAAAGCGTCAGGAGACAGACTGGGAGTGTGATCAGGAGACAGACTGGGAATGGATCAGGACAGAGACTGGGAGAGGATCAGGACAGACTGGGAAAGAATCAAGAGAGAGACTGGGAACGAGATCAGGAGAGAGTCTGGGAAAGGATCAGGAGATAGATTGGGAAAGGATCAGGGGACAGATTGGGAATGTGATCAGGAGAGAGACTGGGAAAGGATCGGGAGAAAGACTGGGATTGGATCTGGAGATTTGTATGTGATCAGGAGAGAGACAGGGAATGTGATTAGGAGAGAGATTGGGAAAGGATCAGGAGAGAGACTGGGAATGTGATCAGGAGACAGACTGGGAATGTGATCAGGAGACAGACTGGGAATGTGATCAGAAGATAGATTGGGAAAGGATCAGGAGGCCGACTAGGAATGTGGTAAGGAGAGAGACTGGGAAAGGATCAGGGGACAGATTGGGAATATGATCAGGAGAGAGACTGGGAAAGGATCAGGAGAGAGACTGGGAAAGGATGAGGAGACAGATTGGGAATGTAATCAGGAGGGAGTCTGGGAAAGTATCAGGAGAGAGACTGGGAATGTGATCAGGAGAGAGACTGGGAACAGAGCAGGAGACAGACTGGGAATGTGATCAGTAGAGAGACTGGGAATGTGATCAGGAGAGAGACTGGGAGAGGATCAGGAGACAGACTGGGAAAGGATCAGGAGACAGACTGGGAATGTGATCAGGTGAGAGACTGGGAATGTGATCAGGAGAGAGACTGGGAATGTGATCAGGAGAGAGACTGGGAATGTGATCAGGAGAGAGACTGGGAAAGGATCAGGAGACAGGCTGGGAATGTGATCAGGAGAGAGACTGGGAAAGGATCAGGTGACAGACTGGGAATGTGATCTGGAGAGAGACTTGGGAAGGATCAGGAGATAGATTTGGAAAGAATCAGTAGAGAGACTTGGAAAGGATCAGGAGACAGACTGGGAATGTTATCAGGAGAGAGACTGGGAATGTGATTAGGAGAGAGACTGGGAATGTGATTAGGAGGGAGACTGGGAAAGGATCTGGAGAGAGATTTGGTAATGTGATCAGGAGAGAGACTGGAATGTGATCAGGAGAGAGACTGGAATGTGATCAGGAGAGAGACTGGGAATGTGATCAGGAGAGAGACTGGGAACGGAGCAGGACAAAGACTGGGAATGTGATCAGTAGAGAGACTGGGGTAGGATCAGGAGAGAAACTGGGAATGGATCAGGAGACAGACTGGGAATGTGATCAGGAGAGAGACTGGGAAAGGATCAGGAGAGAGACTGGGAATGTGATCAGGAGAGAGACTGGGAAAGGATCAGGAGAGAGACTGGGAAAGTATCAGGAGAGAGACTGGGAAAGAATCAGGAGAGAGACTGGAATGTGATCAGGAGAGAGACTGGAATGGATCAGGAGAGAGACTGGGAATGTGATTAGGATAGAGTCTGGGAAAGGATAAGCAGGCACTGGGAATGTGATCAAGAGAGAGACTGGGTATGTGATCAGGAGACAGACTGGGAATGGATCAGGAGAGAGACTGGGAAAAGATCAGGAGAGAGACTGGGAATGTGATCAGGAGAGAGACTGGGTATGTGATCAGGAGAGAGACTGGGAAAGAATCAGGAGAGAGACTGAGAAAGGGTCAGGTGTGTGACTGGAATGGATCAGGAGATAGACTTGGAAAGGATCAGGAGAGAGACTGGGAATGTGATCAGGAGAGAGACTGGGAATGTGATTAGGATAGAGACTGGGAAAGGATAAGCAGGCACTGGGAATGGATCAGGAGAGAGACTGGGAATGGATCAGGAGACAGACTGAGAATGGATCAGGGGGTAATCTGGGAGTGTGATCAGGAGAGAGATTGGGAAAGGATCAGGAAACAGATTGGGAATGTGATCAAGAGAGAGACTGGGAAAGGATCAGGAGAGAGACTGGGTGAGGATCAGGAGAGAAACTGGCAAAGGATCAGGATAGTGACTGGGAGTGTGATCAGGAGAGATACTGGGAATGTGATTAGGATAGAGACTGGGAAAGGATCAGCAGGCACTGGGAATGTGATCAGGAGAGAGACTGGGTATGTGATCAGGAGACAGACTGGGAATGGATCAGGAGAGAGACTGGGAAAAGATCAGGAGAGAGACTAGGAATGTGATCAGGAGAGAGACTGGGTATGTGATCAGGAGCGAGACTGGGAAAGAATCAGGAGAGAGACTGGGAAAGGGTCAGGTGTGTGACTGGAATGGATCAGGAGAGAGACTGGGAAAGAATCAAGAGAGAGAGTGGGAAAGAATCAGGAGAGGGAATGGGAGTGTGATCAGGAGATAGACTTGGAAAGGATCAGGAGAGAGACTGGGAATGTGATCAGGAGACTGGGAATGTGATCAGGAGAGAGACTGGGAATATGATCAGGAGAGAGACTGGGAATGGATCAGGAGACAGACTGGGAATGTGATCAGTCGAGAGACTGGGAATATGATCAGGAGAGAGACTGGGAATGGATCAGGAGAGAGACTGGGAATCGATCAGGAGACAGACTGAGAATGGATCAGGGGATAATCTGGGAGTGTGATCAGGAGAGAGATTGGGAATGTGATCAGGAGAGAGATGGGGAAAGGATCAGCAGCGAGACTGGGAATGTGATCAGGAGAGAGACTGGGAAAGGATCAGGAGACAGACTAGGAAAGGTTCAGGAAACAGACTGGGAATGTGATCAAGAGAGAGACTGGGAGAGGATCAGGAGCGAAACTGGGAATGGATCAGGAGAGAAACTGGGAATGGATCAGGAGAGAGACTGGTAGAGTATCAGGAGAGAGACTGGGAAAGCATCAGGAGAGGGACTGGGAATGTGATCAGGAGAGAGACTGGGAGAGGATCAGGAGGGAGACTGAGAATGGATCAGGATAGAGACTAGGAATGGATGGGGAGAGAGACTGGGAATGGATCAGGAGAGAGACTGGGAGAGTATCAGGAGAGAGTCTGGGAAAGGATCAGGAGACAGACTGGGAATGTGATCAGCAGAGAGTCTGGGAATGTGATCAGCAGAGAGACTGGGATAGTATCAGGAGAGAGACTGTGAAAGGATCAGGAGAGAGACTGGAATTTGATCAGGAGAGAGACTGGGAGAGGATCAGGACACAGACTGGGAATGGATCAGGAGAGAGACTTGGAGAGGGTCAGGAGAGAGACTGGGAAAGGATCAGGAGAGAGACTTGGAATCTGATTAGGAGAGAGTCTGGGAAAGGATGAGGAGATAGATTCGGAAAGGATAAGGAGACAGGCTGGGACTGTGATCAGGAGAGAGACTGGGAATGTGATCAGGAGAGAGACGGGCAAAGGATGAGGAGACAGACTGGGAATGTAATCAGAAGAGAGTCGAGGAATGTGATCAGGAGAGAGACGGGGAAAGGATCAGGAGAGTGACTGGGAATGTGATCAGGAGAAAGACTGGGAGAGGATCAGGAGACAGACAAGGAAAGGATCAGGAAACAGGCTGGGAATGTGATCAGGAGAGAGACTGGGAAACAATCAGGAGACAAACTGGGAGTGTGATAAGGAGAGAGACTGGGAAAGGATCAGCAGAGATAGGGAATGTGATCAGGAGAGAGACTGGGAAAGGATCAGCAGAGACTGGGAATGTGATCAGGAGAGAGACTGGGAAAGGATCAGGAGAGAGACTGGGAATGTGATCAGGAGAGAGACTGGTAAAGGATCAGGAGAGAGACTGGGAAAGGATCAGGAGAGAGAATGGGAATGTGATCAGGAGAGAGACTGGGAAAGGATCAGGAGACAGACTGGGAATGTGATCAGGAGAGAGACTGGGAATGTGATTAGGAGAGAGACTGGGAAAGGATCAGCAGAGACTGGGAATGTGATCAGGAGAGAGACTGGGAATGGATCAGGAGAGAGACTGGGAAAAGATCAGGAGAGAGAATGGAATGTGATCAGGAAAGAGACTGGAATGGATCAGGAGAGATACTGGGAAAGAATCAAGAGAGAGACTGGGAATGTGATCAGGAGAGAGAATGGGAATGGATCAGGAGAGAGACTGGGAGAGGATCAGGAGACAGACTGGGAATGTGATCAGGAGAGAGACTGGGAATGGATCAGGAGAGAGACTGGGAATGTGATCACGAGAGAGACTGGGAGAGGATCAGGAGAGAAACTGGCAAAGGATCAGGAGAGAGACTGGGAATGTGATCACGAGAGAGACTGGGAAAGGATCAGCAGAGACTGGGAATGTGATCAGGAGAGAGACTGGGTATGTGATCAGGACACAGACTGGAACTGGATCAGGAGAGAGGCTGGGAAAAGATCAGGAGAGAGACTGGGAATGTGATCAGGAGAGAGACTGGGTATGTGATCAGGAGACAGACTGGGATTGCATCAGGAGAGAGACTGGGAAAAGATCAGGAGAGAGACTGGGAATGTGATCAGGAGAGAGAATGGGTATGTGATCAGGAGAGAGACTGGGAATGGATCAGGAGAGAGACTGGGAAAGGATCAGGAGAGAGACTGGGAGTGTGATCAGGAGGGAGACTGGGAATGTGATTAGGAGAGAGACTGGGAAAGGATCAGCAGAGACTGGGAATGTGATCAGGAGAGAGACTGGAATGGATCAGGAGAGAGACTGGGAAAGAATCCAGAGAGAGACTGGGAAAGGATCATTAGAGAGAATGGGAATGTGATCAGGAGACTGGGAATGTGATCAGTCAAGAGATTGGGAATGTGATCAGGGGCGGGATTCTCCGACCCCACGCAGGGTCGGAGAATCGGCCGGCAGCGGCGTTATTCCCGCTCCCGCAGGGTTTTTAAATCTCTGACCGGCCAAAAACCGGCGCTGTGCAAATCCCGCCGGCAGCCTCTGAAAACAGCTGGCGCCGGCGGGATTTCATTTTTTTTTTAGTTTCCACAAATCTCCGGCCCGGATGCGAAGTCCCGCCGACGTGGCCACGGGTCACGTCGGCAAAAATCACAGTTGCTTTAAAACGGCGTCAACCATTGATGATGGTTGACGTCGTTCAGTGTCGGGGGGTGGGTTGCGGCATCGGGGGGGGGGGGGGGGTGGGTTGCGGCATCGGGGGGTGGGGGGGTGGGTTGCGGCATGGGGGGGTGGGTTGCGGCATCGGGGGGTGGGTTGCAGCATCGGGGGGTGGGTTGCGGCATCGGGGGGGGTTGCTGCATCGGGGGGGGGTTGCGGCATCGGGGGGTGGGTTGCGGCATCGGGGGGGGTTGCGGCATCGGGGGTGGGGTTGTGGCATCGGGGGGTGGGTTGCGGCATCGGGGGGGGGTTGTGGCATCAGAGGGGGTTGCGGCATCGGGGGAGGGGCATCCGGGGGGGGGTTGCGGCATCCGGGGGGGGGTTGCGGCATCGGGGGGGGGTGCGGCATCGGGGGGGGGGGGTTTGGGGGCAGCGGCGTGCAGAGAGGGGGGGCGACGGATGCCCTCAGGAGAGAGGTTGGGAAAGGATCAGGAGAGAGATTGGGAATGTGATCAGGAGAGAGACTGGGAAAGGATCAGGAGAGAGATTGGGAAAAGGAATAGGAGTGTTACTGTTCCAGAAAGATTCCATAATGGAACACTGGCTCAATAGACTAACTTTTACTATTTGAATAAAACAGGGAGGAATAATCCATTGCAACTCGAATTAATTTTAACAACACACTCTGATATGGGGTGACGGTTTGTGATGGGCAGGTGGACTCTGATAGGGGAGGGGCTCTGATGTAGGGTCTGCGAATATGTGTGGCCTCAAGGGAGGTATGTCTGGTACGGTGGTTTGATGGGCATTCGGATGGGGGGGGGTCTGATTAAGGGGTCTGATAGGGGAATGTGATGGGGCATTCAGATTGGGGGGTCTGATGGGGGAGTCTATGATATGTAGGGGTGTGTGATATGTGGGTTCCTGGATATGGGAGGGTCTCTGATATGGTTGTCTGATTGGGTTTTCTGATCGAGGGGTCTGATAAGGGGGGGGTCTGATAGGGGCGTCTGATAGGGGGGGTCTGATAGGGGCGTCCGATGTGGGGGTCTGATAGGGTGGTCTAATAGGGGGGGTCTGATAGGGGGGTCTGATAGGAGGGGTCTGATAGGTGGGGTCTGATAGGGGGGGTCTGATAGGGGGGGGGTCTGATGGGGGGAGGTCTGATAGGGGGGGTCTGATGGGGGCGGTCTGATAGGGGGGGTCTGATAGGGGGGGTCTGATAGGGGGGGTCTGATGAGGGGTCTGATGAGGGGGGTCTGATGGGAGGGGTCTGATGGGGGGTCTGATGGGGGGGGTTTGATAGGGGGGGTTTGATAGGGGGGGTTTGATAGGGGGGGGTTTTATAGGGGGGGTCTGATGGTGGGTTTAATGGGGGGTTTGATGGGGGGTTTGATTGGGGGTTTGATGGGGGGTTTGATAGGGGGGGGTCTGATGGTGGGTCTGATGGTGGGTTTGATGGGGGGTTTGATAGGGGGGTCTGATGGGGGGTTTGATTGGGGGTTTGATAGGGGGGGTCTGATCGGGGGGGGTCTGATAGGGGGGATTTGATACAGGTGGTCTGATGGGGGGGTTTGATGGGGGGTTTGATGGGAGGCCTGATGGGGGGTCTGATGGGGGGTTTGATGGGGGGTCTGATAGGGGGGTCTGATCGTGGGTCTGATGGGGGGGTTTGATGGGGGTCTGATGGGGGATCTGATGGGGGGTCTGATGGGGGGTTTGATGGGGGGCCTGATGGGGGGCCTGGTGGGGGGTCTGATGGGGGGTTTGATGGGGGGTCTGATGGGGGGTCTGATCGGGGGGGTCTGACAGAGGAGGGATGGGCAGGATTTGGGTTGTATGCAGGAGGGCAACCTTCAATGGACGTTGGGGGCCCCTTGATCCATGGAGAGGCCCACAGCATCAGGGCTACACTTGCACCAATCCACGCCGACGTGTATTCCTGCTGAGGCAGCCGGAGAACACAGAGATTTGGAGAATTGAGAGTCTGGTCCGTTAATCGGGTGGAAATGGGAGGACATAAAGGGCAGAATTTTACCGTTGCCGACGCCGAAATCGCGTTCGGCGAACGGTCGGAAAATCACATTTCCCGACCGAATCGGGGATGATGCTGCTTTCTCAATGCTCCGCCCCCACTAAAGCAGCGTAGAGACTGCCTCAGGCCATTGCCTGAGGCCCGCCACCCCCGATGCTGCGCCTCCCCCCCACCTGCCGAGTTCCCGACTGCGTCGGTCGCTTGTGGTCTCATCCGTTGGGAACTCGACGTGGCGACTGCGGACTCAGTCCAGCGGTGCCACAGTCGAGGGAGAGCTGATCCTTGGTTGGGGGGGACATTATTCGGGGCTGGAGGCACTGTGGGGGCGGGGGGCGATCCGGGTGCATGGGCCGACCAAAGTGGGGGACTATTTTGTGGGCTGGGCCCGCAAGCGGCATCAGCCATGAAGCATGGTGCGGCCGCTGCAGGCCACCGCCATGCGCATGCGTGGCCACGGTTCCGGCAATTCTCTGGGTCAGATCGGCAGCTAGATCCGAGTGCTCTACTCTGCCGGCATCCTAGCCCCCAGCAAAACAGGGAATCGGTGGCTGTTCTGCACCAAAACACCACCATTCCCACGACGGCAAGGAGACATAGCCCCAGAATTGGAGAATCCAGCCTAAAGTATTTGCATCCTGCCGTCGGTACGTGACGGGTAGCTTCTTGCTGCCGCCTGCGGGGACCCGGAGCATTGAAATGGGGCACCAATCGCGTTTTTAACCCAATACACGATTCTTCAACACATCAGAAACTCTGGCAGCGAGAACCTACCCCTAAGTGTTATTGCGGATGGGAAACCTGGTGCAGATTGTGCTGCCAATTCTGGTGCTGTCCCATCTCTATGCTCCCACAGTCAGCCAATTCTTTAGTGCTTGGAGTGAAACCAGTCAACAAGTGATTTGTGGGACCCACAGAGACCAGCAGACCCGGCCACACAGACATCGGGGCTCCATTTTGAAAAGGTTTCAAAGTCAGAGTGCAGACCACCCACACACAACGCCAAGGAAACACTGTCATTGGGTCATCAGGCCTTGCCCCTGCTCACTGGCCTCAGGCCCCCACCCTAATTGTCGATGCCACTGCCTCCTCCCCTCCCCCCCCCCCCACCCGCCACCCCCTCACCCACCAGGTGAGTGACACCCTACTACGGGGTCACCAAACTGCTCCCCTTCATTTCCTCCCTCATGCCCCTGGAATTTTGCACAAACAGATAGGGTAGCAAGGTAGCACAAGTGACTTCACAGCGCCAGGGTCCCAGGTTCGATTCCCCGCTGGGTCACTGTCTGTGCGGAGTTTGCACTTTCTCCCCGTGTGTGCGTGAGTTTCCTCCGGGTGCTCCGGTTTCCTCCCATGGTCCAAAGACGTGCAGCTTAGGTGGATTGGCCATGCTAAATTGCTCTTAATGTCCAAAAAAGGTTAGAGGGGTTATTGGGTTTTGGGGAAAGGGTGGAAGTGAGGGCTTAAGTGGGTCAGTGCAGAGTCAATGGGCTGAAAGGCCTCCTTCTGCACTGTATGTTCTCTGAGCTTCTCAAATGGTGGAGCAGACTAAAGGGAAAGAATGGCCCACTTCTGCTCCTGAAATGAAATGAATGAAAATCGCTTATTGTCACGAGTAGGCTTCAATGAAGATACTGTGAAAAGCCCCTAGTCGCCACATTCCGGCGCCTGTCCAGGGAGGCTGGTACGGGAATCGAACCATGCTGCTGGCCTGCTCGGTCTGCTTTAAAAGCCAGCGATTTAGCTCAGTGAGCTAAACCAGCCCCCTGCGTGTGTTCGTAAGCGCAGATGTGCTCAATGTTGCCTCGACCTTATTTGTAAATAGAAAACTTTCTATTTCTTCGATTTCACATTGCCTCCATTGTCTTTATCTCTCCTCCTGACTCTCCTGCCCATGTTCTGACTCCCCTTGATCCTCAGGGGGGGCTGGAGCTGTGTTCCACATCACCTCTCCTACCTCGTCTCCTCCATTACATTCGACCCGAGAGCCATTGGTCCCTTTGTCTTCTCTCTGAAATGAAACATTGAGGACAAGAATAATTAAAGGACCCGACAGTGATGGGCTGAATCTGAAACCTCGGGGAAATGTAAGACTGCACAGCTGCAACTTGTGACACCAGCACCCACATTGAGGTGACTAAGATGTGATCTCAGACGTGCGACATCTGGAACCTTGTGTGGGATAGTACGGTGTAAATACCCATTTCAACACCAATCAGACCCGGTTCAAATCCCGGCAGGGCAGATGGTAAATTTGAATTCAATAAAGCTCTGGAATTAAAAGTTAAAAATGCCCGTGAAACCATTGTCAATTGTCATAAAAACCCATCTGGTTCATTCACAGCCTTTAGGGAAGAGAATCTGCCATCCTTACTTGGTCGGACCTAAATATGACTCCAGACACACAGCAATGTGGCTGACTCTTAAATTCTCTGAAATCATCTGGAAAGCCACTCACTTCAAGGGCAACAAATGTTGGCCCAGCCACCGTGGCCCACATCCATGAATTAATTTTTTAAAAATGAGATGAGTAACCCCAAACTAGCTGTGAGCTCCAAGCTCTGATGTAATAATAATAATTTTCATTTCTGTCCACAAGTAGCCTTACATTAACACTGCAATGAAGTTACTGCGAAAATCCCCTAGTCACCACATTCCGGCGCCTGTTCGGGTACACTGAGGGAGAATTCAGAATGTCCAATCCTTGAACAAGCATATCTTGTGGGATTTGTGGGAGGAACCCGGAGCACCAGAGGAAACCCACGCAGACACGGGGAGAACGTGCAGACTCCGCACAGACAGTGACCCAATCCCGGAATCGAACCTGGAACGTTGGCGCTGTGAAGCAACAGTGCTAACCATGTGCTATACCGTGTGACGGACTAATGAGCAATCAGTTGCTCACGGGGAACGAGGGGATGTCAATTCTGGTGAAGATGTGACTGGCCTTCATTGAAGGAATCGATGCAGCTGCATCTCCTTCACTATTGCCTGCATTCACAAAGTCTACAGTCCTCTGTGTCACTGCTGAGATGCAGCATTTGTGCTGTGAAGCCATTGAGTTTTGAGTATTTCTTTATCAGTGCAAATAGACGCTTGACTTTCAGTATCTTTCTTCCCAAGGGGATCTGTGGGTGGCATGGTGGCACAGTGCTGAGCACTGCCTTCTGCAGTGCCAGGGACCCACGTGCAATTCCGCCCTCGGGGTGACTGCGGGAGTATGCACGTTCCAACGTGTCTGCGTGGGTTTCCTTCGGGTGCTCCGGTTTCCTCCCACAGTCCGAAGGTGTGCAGGTCAGGTGGATTAACCACGATAAATTGTCCCTTTATGTCCAAAGGTTAGGTGGGGTTACGGGGCTAGGGCAGGGCAGTGCGACGAGGTGGGGATCTCTTTCAGAGCATCGGTGCAGACTCAATGGGCTGAATGGCCTCCTTCCGCACTGTAGGATGCCATGATTCTCTTCTTCTCCTTTCTAACTAAGTTGATTCATGTTCATTCTTCAGGCATCAGCAAGGAAGAGGTCTCTCCACAAAGGGGGTCCTTAGCCCAGCAGTGTTCTCTGCCAACACTGTTCTCTGCTACTGGTTTAACGAAGAGTGCAGGAGAGCATTCCAGGAGCAACACCAGGGGTACCTAAAAATGAGTGTCAACCTGGTGAAGCTACAACACAGGACTACTTGTGTGCCAAACAGCATAAGCTGGAAGAAATAGACAGAGCGAAGCGATTCCACAATGCACGCACCAGATCTAAGCTCTGCAGTCTGCCACATCCAGCTGTCAATGTTGGTGGACAATTAAACAACTCACTGGAGGAGGAGGCTCCACAAATACCCCATCCTAAATGATGGAGGAGCCCAGCACATATGTGCAAAAGACAAGGCTGAGGCATTCGCAACAATCTTCAGCCAGAAGTGCGAGTGGATTATCCATCTCGGTCTCCTCCGGAGGTCCCCAGCATCACAGATGTCAGTCTTCAGCCAATACGATTCACTCCAGGTGATATCATGAAACAGCTGACGGCACTGGATACTGCAAAGGCTATGGGTCCTGACAATATTCCGGCAATAGTACTGAAGACTTGTGCTCCAGAACTTGCCGCAGCCCTAGCCAAGCTGTTCCAGTCCAGCTACAACACTGGCATCTACCCGGCAATGTGGAAAATTGCCCAGGTGTGTCTTGTGCACAGGAAACAGGACAAATCCAACCCAGCCAATTACCACCCTGTCAGTCTGCTCTCCATCATCAGTAAAGTGATGGAAGGAGTCATCAACAGTGCTATTAAGCGGCACTTACTCAGCAATAACCTGCTCACAGACACTCAGTTTGGATTCCGCCAGGGTCACTCAGCTCCTGACCTCATTACAGCCTTGGTTCAAAAATGGACAAAAGCCCTGAATGCAGAGGTGATGTGAGAGTGACTGCCCTTAACATCAAGACAGCATTTGACCAAGTATGGCATCAAGGAGCCCTAGCTAAACTGGAGTCAATGGGAATCAGGGGGAAGCCTCTCCGCTGGTTGGAGTCATACCCGGCACAAAGGAAGGTGGTGGTTGGAGGTCAATCATCTCAGCTCCAGGATATCACTGCAGGAGTTCCTCAGGGTAGTGTTTAGGCCCAACCATCTACAGATGCTTCATCAATGACCTCCCTTCCATCATAAGGTCAGAAGTGGGAATGTTTGCTGATAATTGCACAATGTTCACTACCATTGGTGACTCCTCAGATAATGACGCAGTCCATGTCCAAATGCAGCAAGACATGGACAAAAGTGGTAAGCAACATGTGTGCCACACAATGTCCATCTCTATTAAGAGAGAATCAAACCATTGCCCCATGACATTCAATGGCAATACCATTGCTGAAAGCCTCACTATCAATATCCTGGGGGTTACCATTGATCAGAAACTGAACTGGACTAGCCATTTAAATACCAGTGGCTACAAGAGCAGGTCAAAGGCTAGGAATCCTGTGATGAGTAACTCACTTCCTGACCTCCCAAACCTGTTCGGCATCTACAAGGCGTAAGTCAGGAGTGTGATGAAATACTCTCTACTTGCCTGGATGAGTGCAGCTCCAACAACACAAGAAGCTCGGCACCATCCAGGAGGAAGCAGCCCCGCTTGATTGCTCCCCCTTCCACAAACATTCAAACCCTCCACCACTGATGCACAGTCACAGCCATGTGTACCAACTGCAAAATGCACTGCAGGAATTCAGCAAGGCTCCTTCAGCAGCACCTTTGATGAGGTCCCTCATGGCAGATTGGTACAAAAGGTGAAGTCACACGGGATCAGGGGTGAGCTGGCAAGATGGATACAGAACTGGCTACAGAAGGCAGAGGGTAGCAATGGAAGGGTGCTTTTCTGATTGGAGGTCTGTGAATAGTCGTGTTCCGCAGGGATCAGTGCTGGGACCTTTGCTGTTCGTAGTATATAGAAATGATTTGGAGGAAAATGTAACTGGTCTGATCAGTAAGTTTGCAGACGACGCAAAGGTTGGTGGAATTGCGGATCGCGATGAGGACTATCAGAGAATACAGCAGGATTTAGATCGTTTGGAAACTTGGGCAGAGAGATGGCAGATGGAGTTTAATCCGGACAAATGTGAGGTAATGCATTTTGCAAGGTCTAATGCAGGTAGGGAATATACAGTGAATGGTAGAACTCTCAAGAGTATTGACAGTCAGGAGATCCAGGTGTACAGGTCCACAGGTCACTGAAAAGGCAACACAAGTGAAGAAGGTAGTCAAGAAGGCATACGGCATGCTTGCCTTCATTAGCCGGGGCATTGAGTATAAGAATTGGCAAGTCATGTTGCAGCCGTATAGAACCATAGTTGGGCCACACTTGGAATATAGTGTTCAATTCTGGTCGCCACACTACCAGAAGAATGTGGAGGCTTTAGAGAGGGTACAGAAGAGATTTACCAGGATGTTGCCTGGTATGGAGGTCCTTAGCTATGAGGAGAGGTTGAATAAACTCGGTTTGTTCTCACTGGAACGACGTAGGTTGAGGGGCGACCTGATAGAGGTCTACAAAAGTATGAGGGGCATTGACAGAGTGGATAGTCAGAGGCTTTTTCCCAGGGTAGAGGGGTCAATTACTAGGGGGCATAGGTTTAAGGTGCGAGGGGCAAGGTTTAGAGGAGATGTACGAGGCAAGTTTTTTACACACAGGGTAGTGGGTGCCTAGAACTCGCTACCGGAGGAGGTGGTGGAAGCAGGGACGATAGTGATGTTTAAGGGGCATCTTAACAAATACATGAATAGGATGGGAATAGAGGGATACGGAACCCGGAAGTGCAGAAGATTTTAGTTTAGACGGGCAGCATGGTCGGCACAGGCTCGGAGGGCCGAAGGACCTGTTCCTGTGCTGCACTTTTCTTTATTCTTTGTTCACACTCCAAGCCCATGACCATTGCCATCTAGAAGGATAGGACAGAAGATACCTGGGAACACCATCACTTATAAGTTTCCCTCCAAGTCACTCACCGTTCTTCACTGTCAAATGGGTCAAATTCCTGGAACCTCCCCACTTTGGGCTGTTTCAGCACAGAGCTAATCGCTGGCTTTGAAAGCAGACCAAGCAGTCCAGCAGCACGGTTCGATTCCCGAACAGCCTCCCCCGAACAGCGGCGCCGGAATGTGGCGACTAGGGGCTTTTCACAGTAACTTCATTGAAGCCTACACGTGACAATACGCGATTTTTCATTTCATTTCATAAAAGCACAGTGGGTGTACCTGCATACCATGATCTGCAACAGTTCAAGAAGGTAGCTCACCACCTTCTCAAGGGCAATTAGGGACGGGCAACAAATGCTAGCCTAGCCAGCGCCACCCACATCTCGTAAAAAAATGAATTTAAAAAATGGTTAATTTTGTCCATGAGCCTTGTATGTGGTACTTTATCAAAAACCTTTCCAGAATTCATATCGTCAACATCCACTGCATTTCCTTCTTCCACCTTTTCTGTTACTTCATCAACAAATTCAAATAGATTCCTCAGGCACAATTTACAAATTTACAAATCCATGCTCACTCTCCTTAATTGACACAGGCAGAAATGCAAGCACATGTTGATGATTTCCCTTGATTAATTTTCAATAAAACCTTACCCTCCGCTGATGTTAAGCTACATTGTCTGCAGTTTGTGGAAGTGTTCTATTCTTTCTTGAATAAAGGTTCACGTTTGCCACTCTCCAATCCTCAGGCGCCTCCCCTTAATAAGGGACAAAGAGAGATTCATGGGAAGATCTTCCGCTATCTCCATCCCAGATTATTCCCACAACCTGGAATTCCAGTCCTGCAGGCCCGGTGACTGACCCATTCTGAGCAGAGCCAACCTTTCTAGCTCTTGCTACCTCTCAACGTTCACCTCATCCATTACCTGTGCAAAACACAATGTAAAGTGCTCTACAATTATTCAAATCTTGCCCTGTACCTTTCAGCATATATCACCCCACTGTTCTTAACAAGGCCTATTTACTACCACTTAGCACAGTGGTTGGCATTGTTGCTTCACAGCGCCAGGGTCCCAGGTTCGATTCCCGCTGGGTCACTGTCTGTGCAGAGTCAACACTCTGTGTGGGTTTCCTCCGGGTACTCCGGTTTCCTCCCACAAGTCCCGAAAGACGTGTTGTTAGGTAATTTGGACATTCTGAATTCTCCCTCAGTGTACTCGAACAGGTGCCGGAATGTGGCGACTAGGGGCTTTTCACAGTAACTTGATTGCAGTGTTAATGTAAGCTTACTTGTGATAATAGTAAAAGATTATTATTCTAAAAGTAGCAAGTTGGGACCTCCAGGTGGTGGTGTTCCCATAAACCTGCTGCCATTGTCCTTCCAATTGGTCATGGTCATGGGTTTGGAAGATGCTGCTTAAGGAGCCTTGGTGAGTTCCTGCAGTGGATCTTGTTGGTGATACACACAGCTGCTCCTGTGTGCCAGTGGTGGACGGAGTGAACACGAAAACACAAACATACGGCCAAGGAGCAGGAGTAGGACATCCAGCCCCTCGAGCCTGCTCTGCCATTTAATAGGATCATGGTTTATCTGACAGTACCTCAAATTTGCATCTCGTCTATCCCCATAACCTATTACCTCCTTGTTTACCAAGAATCTGTCCACCGCTGGCTTTAAAATATCCAAAGACTCTGCTTCTATCACCCTTTCAGGAAGAGAATTCCAAAGACGCACCACCTTCTGATAGAATTCTCATCTACGTTTTAAACAGGCGACCCTTATTTTTAAACAGTGCCCCACAAGAGGAAACATCCTCTCCACATCTATAGAACCATAGAATTCATACAGTCCAGAAGATTGATCCCATCAAGTCTGCACCTACCCTCTGATAGAGTTGGGCCCACTCCCAGCCTAGCCCCTTTATCCCATAGCACCATCTAACCTACATAGCTTTGAACACCAAGGGGAAAATTTATCATGACCAATCCACCTAACCTGCAGATCTTTGGACACTGGGGAGGAAATCCACACAGACACGGGGAGAACGTGCAAACTCCACGCAGTCACCTGAGGCCGGAATCGAACCTGGGCCCCCAGCGCTCTGAGGCAGCAGTGCTAACCCACTGTGCCACTGTGCTACCCAAATGACTCATGAATTAAAACCTGTTCCTCCAACATCAATCTTTGAGCCATACATTTGACTCTCTACTCTGATTCACTCTGAACCAATATTCTTGTGGCTCAAGTACTTTAACCCAATGATTTAGCCCATATCTGCTCATTTTCCGAGCAAAATCTCTTGTTTAATTCTACCTATCTCAGTGATATCTACGTGGACGATGATCACTGAATCCAGTCCCTCCCATTGCATTCCTCTCCAGCTCAAGCAGATGTCTTCTACAAACATAAAAGCAAACTACTGCTGATGTTGGAATCTGAAACAGAAATAGAAAATGCGTCTGTAGAGAGAACGGAGCTAACATTTCAAATCTGCATCACTCTTTGTCAAAGATGACATCCATTCTCGACCAAACAAAGTGGTTTATAAGGATGCATAAAAAAGTGGTAATCCTGAGGATTGGGAGCAATTTAGAATCTAGCAAAGGAGGACCAAGAAACTGATTAAGAAATGAAAAAGAGACTATGAAAAGAAACTAGCAAGGAACATAAAGGTGGACCAAAAAAGCTTATATAGGGAAATGAAAAGGAACAAACGTGAGCCCATTGCAGGTGAGTACTGGAAAATGTATAGTGGAGAACAAGGAAATGGCAAAGAAACTAAACGTTACTTGGCATCAGTCTTCGCAAACACAAATACAGAAAATGTCCCAGATATAAGCAACCAAGGGAATTGTGAAACTATGAAACAAAAAAAAGTATTAGCAAGGAGGAAGTACTTAAAAGGTTAACTGGATTGAGGGCTGCTAAATCCACTCACCAAATGAGCTTCATCCCAGTGTTGAAGGAGAGAGATGGATAGAGTTATCTTTCAAAATTCTATAGATCCTGGAATGGTTCTTCAGATTATAAAGTAGCAAATATAACCCCATTATTTAAGAGAAGAGGGAGAATGAAGAATCACAGACCTGTTAGTTTGATGCCAGCAGTTGGCAAAATGTTAGAATTTTTATAAAAGATGTGATAACCGAACATTTAGTAAAGAGTGGTAAAATTGTGTTGAGTCAACATGGATGTAAGAGAGGGAAATCCTGTTTAACAACCAGTTGAAGTTTTGGGGGGGATATTTCTTGCAGCATTGATAAAGAAGAACCAGTAAATGTGGTGTATTTAGATTTTCAGAAGGCTTTTGATATGGACCCACACAGGAAATTGGTAAATGATATTAGAGTGCATGGGGTTGGCGGAAAAATACTAGTCTGGATTGAGAAGTGGTCAGCAGCCAAAAGCAGAGAGCAGGAATAAATAGGTCATTCTATGAGGACAGGCTGTTATTACTGGAGTCGCATAAGGATTAGTGCTGGGGCCACAACTGTTCACAATTGTCGTGTGAGAGTACCTTTAAGAAATGGGTGTTTAAGAAATGTACCTTTAAGAAATGAGTGTTTATCAGTGATGTCATAGTGTGGGTGGAGCTTGGCTGTCTGTTAGCTTTTTACTTTTGTTTTAGGCTGTTTGCTGCAGGGTGTGTTTTAGTTTTGTTTTCAATGTTGGAGCTGAAGCCAGATGAGCAGGTGTACTGTTGATCTCTCTGCCATGAAAAGACTATCTCTTGATCATTGGTCAATTCAGAATTATAAATGTTTTCAGCAATGACTTTAACCTGATGTGCTTCTGATAAAAGGTGCTTCTTTTGTAAGTCTTCTAGATGTTAAAAGGAAAGCTTAAAGGATTACTTTGTGTTGTATTCTTTGATGTTTTATTTGAATTAATGGTTGCTAAGATGTTCACTGTATGTTTTAAAAAGGTTAACTTGAGTTCATAGAATAAACATTGTTTTGTTTTAAAAAATACTTTTCCATTTCTGCTGTACCACACCTGTAGAGTGGGCTGTGTGCTCCCCATACCACAATCTAGTAAAAGTTGTGGGTCAGGTGAACTCCATGGTACACTTTGGGGTTCTCTAAACCCTGACCCATAACACAATCCAGAGAAATTATTGGGATGTGGGGACCAATTGAAATATTCTCAATGTTGCTGATGACACCAAACAGTGGGGGAATGGGAGTTGTGAGGAGGGTGTGAAGGCTAGGTGTATTGGCTAGAATATGGCACAGGGAATACAATGTGAATAAGTGTGAAGTTATTCACTTTGGTGGAAAGAACAGAAAGGCAGAGTATTTCTTCAATGGTGAGAGTTTGGGTAGTGTGACTGTGCAAATGGTGTCCTTGTTCACAAGTGTTACGCACCCAGGGCAGGTGTGCAGTCAATTACAGCCCCACATGCCCTGGAGTCACAAGACAAGTGAATTAAAAAAATTATTCTAAAAATTCCCAAATTCTTTGGCTCTTGGCTGCTCAATAATTAGTCACCAGGTTTGTAAGTTGAAACACAATTACTGTTTATTTATAACAGGAATAATATTGAAATATTAAACAGTGAATTAACTGTATAACAATAAGCTAACCTATTACCCCCCCCCCCCCCCCCTTTACCCACCCTCTACCCACACACACAGGACCGACAAACACAGAGGGGGGGGGAGGTGTGGAATAATAGGATGAAGGTCAGGGATAAGAGTTTTTGCTTCAAATGGCGGTTCTTGAGCACGCTTTCCTCACTGCCCACTCACTGATTAAAGTCACTGGTTTGCAGCATAGAATCAGAATCTCTACAGTGCAGAAGGAGGCCATTCAGCCCATCGAGTCTGCACCAACCCTTAGAAAGAGTACCCTGCCTAGGCCCACACCCTGACCCTATCCCTGTAGCCCAGTAACCCCACCTAAAGTTTTAGACACTAAGGGGAAAATTTATCATGATCAATCCAACTAACCTGCACATCTTTGGACTGTGGGAGGAAACGGAGCATCCGGAGGAAACCCACGCAGACACGGGAGAACATGCAGACTCCGGACAGTCACCCAAGGTGGAATTGAACTTGCGTTCCTGGTGCTGTGAGGCAATAGTGCTAACCACTGTGCCACCACACGGCCCTCTGTAATTCTCTCTTGTTCTCTGTAGTTTGGAAATGTATTACTCACAGTTTATCCTGGAAAGGCCCCTTTGCTTAACATCAAACTCAGCTTTCAGTTCATGGTTTATTTCCAGGCCTCAGCCTTCTGCAGAGTGAGGTAGTTGGTCCTCCCCTGCTTGCACAGCCTGACAAGGTTCTGTCCGTAGACTCATCCACACTCCCTGCCAGTTCAGAAACATAGCCTTTCTGGAGAAAAACAGAGAGGAGAGAGGACAGCAGTCCTTCCTCTGAGCAGACAGCAATCAAACTGAAACCAAAACCCAACCCGTGAAGCTCTGAAACATTCCAGTGGGATCCGATCCAATCACCATCTGTTACCGGGCAGAGCACAGCCCTTTTGGGCCAATTAATTGGTCACCAGCCAAATCAATCAAAGTGAGTCATCGCTGATGTCATTGGTGCTAGTCCAGGGGGCAGCATGGTGGCACAGTGGTTAGCACTGCTGCCTCACGCGCTGAGGTACCAGGTTCGATCCCGGCCCTGGGTCATTGCCCATATGGAGTTTGCACATTCTCACCATGTTTGCCTGGGTCTCACCCCCACAAAAAAAGATGTGTAGGATACATGGATTGGCCACGCTAAATTGCCCCTTAATTGAAAAAAATAATTGGGTAGTCTAAATTTTGTTTTCAATTGGTGCCGATCCATCTGCAATCACCAATTTAAATCAGAACAGCCTTCTAGATGCTTCTGTTTGGATTAAAGTTGACGTACAGGCTGTTTTGCCTTAAAGACGCAGGTTGATTAAACATCCGTGGATCAAAATGTAACAGCAAAAGTAAAGAGAAGGGCAAATAAGGGAATAACCAGGAACAACCTGGAAGGACCCTTACACAAGTCACTAAAAGCTACAATGAGTATTCAGTAAGCAATGAGGAAGGTGAAAGGTATGCTGACCTCCATAAAAGGGATCAGAGTAGAGGAGGAAATATGTCTTACTGCAGTATCATAGAATCTTGGTGAGACCTTGTTCTGGATTCTCCGTTCTGCAACGCCGGCAATGCGGATCGCAATTAGGCGGAGAATCGGGCAACCAGCCGAAATAAAGGTCCAACTGGATGCTGCCCCGAGCACTATGCTCCGCCCCCCCCTCCCCCTCAATGACCAATTTGCATCCACTTAGCGAGATTCTCCGGGTCTGCGTGCTTCTCCTGTCGTCCAGGCAGGGAGTCGCATGGGTTACAACAGGTCGAGACAAACATGGCCCTGACGTGGTGGACCTCACCGTGTGCCAAGTCCACCTGAGCGCTACCCCCCCCCCACACGCCCCACCCAACCCCGTCCCCCCCACCCCCGTCCCTCCAGAATGCCACACATCAACCACATCAAAGAGAGTTAAGTGCAGAGACTGGCTCTGTATTCATTACAGTTTCAAGGATTGAGTGGCAACGTCATTGAAACTTACAAGGTCTGGCAGGGTGGATGTCGAGGAGATTTGTCCCCTAGCTGGAGTCTGAAACAAGATGACATAATCTCAGGGTAAGGGGTAGACCATTTAAGACAGAGATGAGGGGAAATCTCTTAATTCAGAGGGTTGTGAATCTTCGGAATCCTCTATCCCAGAGCGCCATGGAAGCTCAAACATTGAACACGTTCAAGACAGAAATTGATAGATTCCTGGAAACCAAGGAAACCAAAGGACATGGAGATAGCTCAGAGAAGTGTCATCGAGGTAAATGTTCGCCCATGATCTAATTGAAAGGCGGAGCAGGCTCGATGAGCTGAATGGCCTACTCCCGTTCCTATGTTCCTACTAAACTCTTGGTGCCAGTGGAGTGGCCAATGTTTGATTGAGGATGGTTCGCCCTCCATGATGCTCCACTGTGAATCCAACTGCCCCTTGGAAATCCTGAGCACATCTGGTACAGCTGGAGACACTTCCTACCCCAATGGTGCCCTCAAGTGTCTTGATATTCCCTGTGGCACTGTATTGCAACCAACAGGTCTTACATACCCACCCATGATCGAAGAAAAAAACCTTTTTTCCCCTTTAATAATCTGGCTAGCAGCTTGGTTGAACTATGAATGTTAATTAATGTTTCTAAATCTGCCATTTCTTATGATCTTTTGATCTGTGACTGTACAACAAGCTCTAAGTGCTTTCTTCTCCATTTAGAGACGAGTACGATCCCTCTGCTCAACCACAGGATGCATCCCCACCACCCACAGTCTAACAGCTCCAACCAGTAAGTAACGGAACCTTCAGTAATGATTATAAACATAAACACATTGAAGCCAGCTGGCCAGGGATGGAAGTGTTGGTGACGGGGCCAAATTTCATTCACATCTAACTGCTGTATTGTAGTGGGAAATATCTACCTGCCAATCATTTGAAACATTGACCCAAGCCCATTTGCCATGGCTTTGGCTATTTAACTATCAAACCTGTAACATCCACCCAGAAGGACAAGGACAGTGGGTGGTGCCAGAGAACATCATCACCTCCAAGTCGCACACTATCCTGACTTGGAAACATTATCAATACTCCTTCAATCTCTGTGTCACTTCCACAGCAGTGACAACATGGGCAACTCCCATATTCTGAGATATAAACATCATGAGTGAGTGAGTTGTGGGAAATGTTTCAGGCATTGTCACAGCACCAAAACAACTCTTGTCTACATCATTTGTGCCTGTGACAAATGTAAACTTTCCCTCCTGATCTTTCTCCACCTGCCTGGAGTCTTTTACACCAGGCTAACCACCTCCAACATCTCTTCACTGTGCTGCAGATAGTTGCTCACCTGATTCCAATCTTACCTGTCTCATCACGGCCAGAGACCCATTGGCTATGTGTTCTGAAGTGAAAAGCTCACCACTATTCTTAGAATTCTCTCTATAGTCGATGGAGCGCTGTAATTCTAAATGGAAAATCGCAAATGGTCCACAAACTATGACCCTAAACTCGCCCCCATGGCACCGCATGCTCCTATGCCTAGCTGGACCATTTCATTGCCCATTGGCCCATTATAAATTGTATCAAACCAATTAATCTTATAGTGGCAGTTGGATGTGGCAGACTGGGGCTGTTTAGCACAGGGCTAAATCGCTGGCTTTGAAAGCAGACCAAGCAGGCCAGCAGCATGGTTCGATTCCCGTAACAGCCTCCCCAAACAGGTGCCGGAATGTGGCGACTAGGGGCTTTTCACAGTAACTTCATTTGAAGCCTACTCGTGACAATAAGCGATTATCATTCATTCATTCATGTGTAAATAAAAAAAGACTTAGAATCATAGATTCACTGCAGTGCAGAAGAAGGCCCATTGGCCCATCGGGCCTATACTGACTAAACACCCTGCTTGGCCCACTCCCCCAACCTATTCCTGTAAATCAGTACCCCACGAACCTTTTGGACACTAAGGGGCAATTTATCATGGCCAATCCACCTAACCTGGGACTGTGGGAGGAAACCGGAGCACCCGGCGGAAACCCACACAGACACGGGGAGAATGTAGATTTCACACAGACAGTTGCTCAAGGTCGGAATTGAATCTTAGCCCTGGCGCTGTGAGGCAGCAGTGCTAACCACTTGCCACCATGCCGTCCAGTTCATACATAACGTTCCACGATGTGAAAAATAAGTCATTACGCCACAAGGCAATAACAATGTCAACCAACCAGATCCTGCAAAGTATCAATAACAACAAACCCCTTGAAATCCGTTAACCTTATATAAACAAACAGTGTGAGATTGAAATGAAATGAAATGAAAATTGCTTATTGTCACGAGTAGGCTTCAAATGAAGTCACTGTGAAAAGCCCCTAGTCGCCACATTCCGGCGCCTGTTCGGGGGGCTGGTACGGGAATTGAACCGTGCTGCTGACCTGCCTTGGTCTGCTTTAAAAACCAGCAATTTAGCCCTGTGCTAAACCAGCCCCAAAGATTGACAAGAGAGCGAGAATGAGAGCTGTCAATCATGCAATGTTTTCTCTGGGGTGCAGAGGTTTCAACAAAAATGATGGATTTCTGGGTACCCAACCAAATCACATACAATGGAACTATTATCTGTGATGAAACATGTATATGAAATGAAAAAAATGAAAAATGAAAAATCCCTCATTGTCACAAGTAGGCTTCAAATGAAGTTACTGTGAAAAGCCCTGAGTCGCCACATTCCGGCGCCTGCTCGGGGAGGCTGGTATGGGAATTGAACCGTGCTGCTGACCTGCCTTGGTCTGCTTTAAAAGCCAGCGATTTAGCCCAGTGTGCTAAACCAGCCCCTAATATTTTAATATTTTATATTTCTGTGTTTAAGTATACATTATGTGTAAATAAGCATAAGTTGTGTCTATATGTGTCCAGGTTAATCAAAGGCAAGGTTGCTGGAGTCAGATTGTCGGTAGAATTGAAGGGATGAAGAATAAAAGTGTGATCTTGTGCTATTTTGTTGTGACGCTTTATGGTGGGGCTTCACGCGTAGATCTGGGTCAGGATTCTCTGGCCGTATCCGGCAGTGCATCCCCACCTGGGTTTCCCGCTGGCATGAGGTGGCTTCAATGGGAAATCATAGAATAGAATAGAACCATAGAATCTCTGCAGTTCAGAAGGAGACTATTTCGACCATTGAGACTGCACTGATCATCTGAAAGAACACCCTAGCTAGGCCCAGGCCCATTCCTCCACCTTATCCCCATAATCCCACCTACCCTATAAGTCAATTTAGCATGGCCAATCCATCTAACCTGAACATCTTTGGACTGGAGGAGTAAACCAAATCAGCCGGAGGTGCACAGACATGGGGAGGACATACAGATAGCCATTCAAGGCCGAAATTGAACCAGAGTGCCTGTCTCTGTGAGGCAGCAGTGTTAACCATTGTGTTACCGTGCCGACCATGGCCATTAACAAGCAGTGGATCCTGCTCCCAAGGAGCAGCAAGCCGTCGAGAAACATGGGACTGGGCAACCGGAGAATGAAACCCCTGAAATTTTCATTTGGGGATAAGCTTTGAAATTGATTGATAGTGGTTGTATTTGAAAGCAGTATCAAAGGGAACAAAGAACATTTGCATTTTACAGGAAGCTGCTGAGTAAACCTGGGCAAGACTACAGTTACGCCTTCAACATCTATCCCAACAAGACTAAGAACCAAACTCTGCAATTTTGGACTTGACCCCTCCCTGTACAGCTGTACCCCTCGACTTCCTCACCAACAGACCACAATCTGTCAGGATAGGCAACAGCACCTCCTCCACAATAGTCCTCAACACAGGGGCCCCGTAAGGATGTGTGCTCAGTCCTCTACTGTACTCCCTATACCACATGACTGTGGGAAGATTCAACTCACAATAATCAATCTATAAGTTTGCGGATAATACGAATGTGGTGGGCCGTATCTCAAACAACGACGAATCAGACTACAGGAGGAAAATAAATCACTTGGTTGCATGGTGCACCGAAAACAACCTATCTCTAAATGTTGGAAAGACCAAAGAACTGATCATCGACTTCAGGAAGTGCAGCACAGCACACACTCCCATCTACATCAATGGTCGATAGCTTTAAGTTCCTGGGGTCACCATCACCAACAGTCTGTCCTGGTCCACTCACGTTGATGCAACAGTCAAGAAAGCCCAACAACGCCTCTACTTCCTCCGGAAGCTAAAGAAATTTGGCATGTCTGCATTGACTCTCACAAACTTCTACAGATGGGCGATAGAGCATCCTATCCGGCTGCATCACAGCCTGGTATGGCAACTGCTCGGTCCAAGATCGCAAGAAACTGAAAACTGTGCTGAACTCAGCCCAATGCATCACACAAGCTTTCCACCCCCACATTGATTCTGTCGACACCTCCCGCTGCCTCAGGAAGGCAGACAGCATTATCAGGGACCCTCCCATGGGACCCCTCCCACCCAGGCATTGCCTTCTTCCAGACCCTTCCATCAGAAAATCAGAAGTCTGAAGACTCGCACATCCAAACATAGGAACAGCTTCGTCCCCACAACTACAAGACTCCTCAACAACTCCCCCTCAGACTGATCTGGTCCCTGTAAGAATACTATTCACAATGCCCTATGCTGCTCTTGCTCATGTATTTGCTTGTTTGGCCCTTGTTCCGCACTGGAACCAATCACTGTTTGTTGATGTACCATTTCTCAATGTTCCCTGTTGATTATTCTTTTATCTACTATGTATGTACTGTGTACGTTCCTCGGCCGCGGAAAAATACTTTTCACTGTACTTCAGTATATGTGACAATAAATCAAATCAAATCAAAATCAAATCAAAGGTAATTTGAATCTTCCTGACCTGATGTTGAGGTAAAAGAAGATGTGAAATGTTTGGAGATTTGGAAACCTGAGTTTCACAGGGATATTATAAAAGACAGCGATGAACGCGGATGACAGGAGTGAGAAAGTGTTTATGAAAGTGGGTTTCAACTGTAGTGAGTTGCTGTGAGGAACGTCCCACTGAAATCCAACTCCAGTGTTCCGGAGTATGTGAAAAAGCTCATTTTAATTGAAGAAAGCAACTCAGTTTCGGGAAAGCTCTTGAGAAACAGTTTGTTTTGAATATTTCTTCTGAAGAACCTTATCAGCGTGGAAGTTTTCGGGAAATCATGGATTTCTGCTGAAAGGGAAAGAAAATTCTCGCTTTGGGTAATTTATCCTGGATTTTAAGCTTCAGAATCTATAAGGGGTTGTTGCCAAAAGATTTATTATGCACCATCAATAAAACATTTCAAGGGTTATTTTGTGGCATTTCTATCAATTTAATCTTGTGTGTTTAGGTTTAACTTTTTTTTTACAAACATTTCGGCCGGGATTCTCCCCTACCCGGCGGGGCGGTGTGTCCTGGCGGGAACCACTCCAGGGTTGGGCCGCCCCAAAGCCTTGTGGGCTACGCCTGCGCCAGAGTGGTTTGTGCCCTGCCGGCCGGCAGAAGCCCGCGCATGTGCGGGAGCGTCAGCGGCTGCTGATGTCATCCAGTATGCGCAGAGCGGGGTGTCACTTCCGCGTTGGCCATCGCGGAGCCTATGGCCGATCGGAGGGAAAAGAGTGCCCCCACGGCACAGGCCCACCGCGGATCGGTGGGCCTCGATCGCAGGCCAGGCCACCGTGGGGGCACCCCCGGGGCCAGATCGCCCCGCGCCCCCCCCCACCCAGGACCCCGTAGCTCGCCCGCACCGCCAGTCCCGCCGGTAAGGGAGGTTTGATTCACGCCGGCGGGACCGGCATTACAGCAGCGGGACTTTGGCCCATCGCGGGCCGGAGAATCGCCAGGGCTGACCGGCGCGTCGCGATTCCTGCCCATGCCGAATCTTCGGTGCCCGAGAATTCGGCGGCCGGCGGGGTGGATTCATGCCGCCCCCCGCCGGCGATTCTCCGCCCTGGCCTCAACACAGGGGCCCCGTAAGGATGTGTGCGGGAGCGTCAGCGGCTGCTGACGTCAGTTGGAGAGTTCAGCCCTTAATTCCTCACGTTTTTATAGGGTTTTTTAGAAAATATTTTATTGAGGCGTTTATAATTTTAACAGTTTTCAACAACAATATTCAACAGAGAACAGAGCCTATAACAAAATAACCATCCCCACCCGAACACAAACCCCAACCAACATGGCTTATAAAAACACACCGCCTGCCCTTCCTGGCTCTCATGCCGTTGTTTCTTCTTCCCCTTGTTCATTACTTCCATGCCTCTCCCCCCTCCCCTGCTCGAAGAAGATGATGAACGGCTGCCATATCCGAGCGAACCCCTTATGACTTCCTCCTCATCGCCAACACCTGTCCTCCACCTCCTCAAGAACCTGCTTATTTGGGCCACAGTCATATGAGCCCTGTGGATCAGCTTGAATTGGATCAGGCTGAACCTGGCAGATGATGAGGACGCACTGACTCTCCGCAGGGCCTCCACCCATAACCCCAGCCTCCAACTGCCCCCCCCAATCTCTTCTTCCCACTTTCTCTTCACCTCCCCTGTTGGGGCTCCCTCCCACTCGATCAGCTCCTTATAGATCTACAAGACCTTCCCCTCCCCAACTCTTTGTGGGAGGCGTGGAAAGCTCAAGACCTGCATCCATACAAAATCCCTCACTTACAGGTTCCGGAACCTGTTCCCACCCGGCAACTCAAACTCCTCCTTCAGCTCCTCCGAACTCAGTAAACCCCTATCAAGAAAGAGATGCCCAAATCTCTCAAACTCTGCCCGCTGCCACCTCCAAAAGCCCCCGCCCCATCCCCCCTGGAGAAAAACGATGGTTATTGCATATCAGTGCCCGCACCGACGGCCACTCCAAACGCATTTGCTGCTGCACTGTCCCCACACACTCAGGGCTTCCACTACTATCGCGTTTGTAGTGAAACGAGCAGGCAAGAACAGCAGAGGTGCCGTTAACAATGCCCCTCAAACTTGTGCCCTTACAGGATGTCGTCTTCACCCGCTCCCACACCGACTCCTCCCCCACTACCCACTTCCTAATCATCAATATATTCGCCGCCCAGTAATAGTTAATAAAGTTCGAAGGGCCAAACCCCCTTCCCCACGCCCCCCGCTCCAGCAGCACCTTCCTCACCCGTGGGGTTTTACCGGTCCAAATAAATCCCAAAATTGCAACGAAAGGGAAAATGCTGGAAAATCTCAAAGTCTGGCAGCACCTGTAGGGAGAGAAAAGAGCTAACGTTTCGAGTCCGATGACTCTTTGTCAAAGTTTTTTACCGAAATTACAACATGCGCCTACCATTCCATCCCGTGAGCGCACTTTGGGAATCAGACCATAAGACGTTGCTCCTTCTCCCGGCATGCAAGCAGAAACTCAAGCGGGAGAATCCAGCCAAGAAGGCCGTTCAGTGCTGGTCCGAGGAGACAGAAGAGCTCTTACGTGACTGCTGAGAGACAGTGGACTGCTCCATATTTAAGAACTCAGCGATCAACTTAAATGAGTATGCCACCACCGTCACAGACTTCATCAGCAAATGTGTGGATGACTGCGTGCCAAAGAAAGCAGTCGTACGTTCCCCAACCGGAAACCATAGCTCAACCGCGAGATTGACTCCTTACTGAAAGACAGATCTGAGGCGTTCAAGGGAGACGACCCTGACCTATACAAGAAATCCAGGTACGACTTCCGCAAAGCCATCCGAGATGCCAAGAGAGAATATCAAACCAAGCTAGAGTCACAGACTCTCGGCGGTTGTGGCAAGGACTAAACAACATAACGGGCTACGAAGCGAAGCCGAGCAGTATCTCTGGCAGCAGCGCACCCCTCCCCGATGAACTCAATGCATTCTATGCTCAGTTCGAGCAGGTAACCAGCAATCTGCTGCCGAGAGCACCAGCAGCTCATAACTCACCCATACCCATCATCAGAGCTTCCGAAGTCAGATTGGCCTTCCTGAAAGTGAAACCTCGGAAGGCGACGGGCCTGGACGGGATCCCTGGTTGTGCACTCAGAGCCTGCGCGGACCAGCTGGCAGAGGTATTCACAGACATCTTTAACCTGTCCCTACTCCACTCTGAGGTCCCCACCTGCTTCAAGAAAACCACCATCATACCGGTACCAAAGAAGAACCAGGCAAGGTGCCCCAATGACTACCGTCTGGTGGCCCTGACTTCAGTCATAATGAAGTGCTCCGAGAGGTTGATCATGAAGTGCATCGCCTCCATAATCCCAGAACACCTTGATCCACTGCAATTCGCATACCATTGCAACTGGTCCATATCGGATGCCATTTCCCTGGCCTTACGCATCCCTGGAGCATCTCGAAAACAAGACTCCTTATGGACTACAGCTCCACCTTCAACACCATAATCCCAGCCAAGCTCATTTCAAAGCTCCAAAACCTAGGACTTGGCAACTGGATCCTCGATTTTCTGGCCACAGACCACAAACAGTAAGAATGAACAACAAAACCTCCTCCACAATAGTCCTTAATACCGGGGCCCCGCAAGGCTGCGTACTTAGCCCCCTACTCTACTCCCTGTACACACACGACTGCGTGGCACAACTTGGTTCCAACTCCATCTACGAGTTTGCTAACGATACGACCATAGTGGGCCGGATCTCGAATAACGACGAGTCAGAATACAGGAGGGAGACAGAGAACCTAGTGGAGTGGTGTAGCGACAACAATCTCTCCCTCAATGCCAGCAAAACGAAAGAGCTGGTCATTTACTTCAGGAAGCAAAGTACTGTACACGGGGCCGAGGTGGAGATGGTTGCAGTTTCAAATTCCTAGGGGTGCACACTCCAAAAATCTGTCCTGGTCCACCCACGTCAACGTTACCACCAAGAAAGCACAACAGTGCCTATACTTCCTCAGGAAACTAAGGAAATTCGGCATGTGCACATTAACCCTTACCAATTTTTACAGATGCACCATAGAAAGCATCCTATCGGGCTGCATCACACCCTGGTATGGGAAGTGCTCGGCCCAGGACCGCAAGAAACTTCAGAGAGTCGTGAATACCGCCAGTCCATCACACGAACCTGCCTCCCATCCATTGACGCCATCGACACTTCCTGCTGCCTGGGGAAAGCGGGCAGCATAATCAAAGATCCCTCCCACTCGGCTTACTCACTCTTCCAACTTCTTCCGTCGGGCAGGAGATACAGAGTCTGAGAACACGCACAAACAGACTCAAAAACAGCTTCTTCTCCGCTGTTGCCAGACTCCTAAATTACCCTCTTATTGACTGACCTCATTAACACTACACCCTGTATGCTTCATCCGATGCCAATGCTTATGTAGTTACATTGTATATCTTGTGTTGCCCTATTATATATTTCTTTTATTCCCTTTTCTTCCCATGTACTTAATGATCTGTTGAGCGGCTCGCAGAAAAATACTTTTCACTGTACCTCGGTACACGTGACAACAAACAAATCCAATCCTATCCAATTCATTTCCTAAAAAATGCCTTGGGATAAAAAAATTGGGAGACATTCCAAATGACGAATATCCCAGGCCGAACAGCTGCAGGAGAAAGGGACAAGTTGGCAAAGTAGAATCCTTAATTCTGCAGAACATTGTCCTTCTCTGGATCTGCTCCACCGAAACCTCCAATGCCAAGACCGTGTGCACCTCTTTTGTCCCCACTCTGGATAGCGTTGCTGTGTGCTAGCCATTCAGTCACAAAATGACATGTAGGCTTTCCAGGATCTCACACAACATATTCTGCAGGCCTTGCTTGCAAAAGGCAGCTCCCCTCAATCTCCTTGAGAATTTGTAAACTCCTAACTCAACAGGAGAAAGCCAACTGGTAAATGGAAGGCCTTTTCCCCACTCATCTCCACTCACTTCAGGACACAAATCACATTGATGGATTAACAAAGCTGTTTTGATTTGATTTGATTTATTATGTCACATGTATCAGTATACAGTGAAAAGTATTGTTTCTTGCATGCTGTAAACAATGCATACCGTACGTAAGGAAGGAGAGACTGCAGAATATAATGTTACAGTTATAGCAAGGTGTAGAAAAAGATCAACTTAATACGAGGTAGGTCCATTCAAAGTCTAATGGCAGCCAGGAAGAAGCTGTTCTTGAGACAGTTGGTACGTGACCTCAAACATTGGTATCATTTTCCTGACAGAAGGAGGTGGAGAGAGTATGTCCGGGATGC